>NC_081569.1:101585373-101697398 GCF_022355385.1 Mustela nigripes
GCAGCTTCTCTCAAAGTTTTCACAGAGACAGTCCCATTCTCTCCTCTCTGGGGCTCCAACCCAGCAAAAGAGGCTGGACTGAGATTGGTTCCAACATCCCTTCTCCTCTACCCCAAAATTCAAAAGTTTCAAGGCATAGATCAAGCATATACAAAGCCTTCCTCACATACACAACTAGCCAGACACAGAACCTGATCCGAGATAGGAAAACTGTTCCTTAGAATTAAAACACGAATCCACAGAGCAACTTTGTTCCTTTGTTGTCTCCGAGACAATTTCACCTTGTGGTCAATTACTCTTTCCATTTCTGAATGACCCCTGCCAACTTCAAGATCTCTCAACTTTTGATGACCTGTTCTTGGTAGTGTTTTTATTCTTCCACAACTCTCTCCCTCCACCCTTCTCTTTTGTGTTTCCTTTCCCCTTCCTTCCTCTCTTCCTTCTTCTTCTTCTTCTTTTTTTTTTTTTTTTTAAATTATTTATTTGACAGAGAGAGATCACAAGTAGATGGAGAGGCAGGCAGAGAGAGAGAGGAGGAAGCAGGCTCCCCGCTGAGCAGAGAGCCTGATGCGGGGCTCCATCCCAGGACCCTGGGATCATGGCCTGAGCCGAAGGCAGAGGCTTTAACCCACTGAGCCACCCAGGCGCCCCCTTCCTCTCTTCCTTCTTCCCCCCAACCTTTCCTCCCTCCCTCCCTTCCTCTCTCTCTTTTCCTCCCTCCTTCCCTCCCTTCCTTCCTTTCCTTCAGTCTATTGAATGGCAAATATCCGACTTCCAAACACTTATTTCTCAGACCCTGACGTACTTTCCACTTGTTCTATGTTGTGATCTTAGTCATATCTAAAGTACTAATCTAAAGTCATATCTAAAGTACTCTGTGCCTCAGCTTTCTCATCTTTTTTTTTTTAAGATTTTATTTATTTATTTGACAGAGAGAGACAGTGAGAGAGGGAACAAAGGTGGGGGGAGGGGCTGGAGACAGCGAAGCAGGCCTCCTATTGAGCAGGGAACTTGATCCCAGGACACTGGGATCATGACATGAGCCAAAGGCAGACACTTAATGACTGAGCCAGTCAGGTGTCCCCAGCTTTCTCATCTTTAAAATTGAGATAAAAATCGCCAAAAAAGAAATTGAATCAGTAATCAGTAATCCCCAAATTAGTAATCAGTAATCCCAACAAACAAAAGCCCAGGACCAGATGGTTTCACAGGTTAATTCTATCAAACATCTACCAAACTGGGGCTCCTAGCTAGTTCAATCAAGAGAGCATGTACTTGGGGTGCCTGGGTGGCTCAGTGGGTTAAAGCCTCTGCCTTCAGCTCGGGTCGTGCGTGATCCCGGAGTCCTGGGATTGAGCCCCGCGTCAGGCTCTCTGCTCTGCAGGGAGCCTGCTTCTACCTCTCTCTCTCTGCCTGCCTCTCTGCTTACTTGTGATCTCTGTCAAATAAAAAAAAAAAAAAAAAAAAAGAGAGAGAGAGAGCATGTACTTCCTAATCTCAGAGTTGTGACTTCAAACTCCATGTGGGATATAGAGCCTACTTATTTGAATAAAGGAGTTAATACCTATTCTTTTCAAACTATTGCAAAAAATTTAGAAAAGGAGGGAAAACGTCAATATTCATTCTATGAGGCCAGCATTACCCTGATACCAAAACCAAATAAAAACACCACAAAAAAGAGTACTACAAGCCAATATCCCTGGTGAATATAGATGCAAAAATCCTCAACAAAATACTGCAAACCAATTTCAACAATATATTAAAAAACTCATTCACTGCAATTAGGTGGGATTTATTTCTGGGTTGCAAGGGAGGTTCAATATTCGTGAATCTGTCATGTAATAGGTCACATCAATAAAAGAAAGGACAAGAGCCATCTGATCATTTCAATAGATGTGAAGAAAGCATTTTACAAAGTACAACATCCATTCATGGTAAAAACCCTCAACAATGTAGGTTTAGGGGGAACATACCTCAACATAATAAAGGCTATGTATGAAAAACTCACAGCTAACATTATCCTCAATGGGAAAAAACTGAGAGCCTTTCCCCTAAGTTCAGGAATAAGACAAGGATGTCTGCTCTTATCACTTTTATTCAACATAGTACTGGAAGTCCTAGCCACCACAATCAGACAAGAAAAAGAAATAAAAGGCATCCAAATCAGTAAGGAAGAAGTAAAACTTTCACTATTTGCAGAACATGATACCATATATAGAAAACCTGAAAGACTCCACCAAAAAACTGCTAGAGCTGATAAACAAATTCAGTAAAGTCACAGGATACAAAATCTACACCAATAATGAAGCAACAAAAAAGAGAAATTGAGAAAACAATCCTATTTACAATTGCATCAAAAATAAGATATCTAAGAAAAAAAACTAATCAAAGAGCTGAAAGACCTGTACTCTGAAAACCCAGAAAACCCAGAAAAGAACTCACAATTATATAGTCAATTAATCTTTGACAAAGCAGGAAAGAATATCCAACGGGAAAAAGAATATATCTTCAACAAATGATGTTGGGAAAACTGGACAGCAACACGCAAAATAATGAAGCTGGATCACTTTCTTATACCATATACCAAAATGAACTCAAAATGGATTAAAGACCTAAATATGACACCTGAAACCATAAAAATCCTAGAAGAGAATCTAGGCAATAACTTATTTGAATCTGCCATAGCAACTTCTTTCTAGATATGTCTTCTGAGGAAATGGAAACAAAAGCAAAAATAAACTACTGGGGGGCGCCTGGGTGGCTCAGTGGATTAAGCCACTGCCTTCGGCTCGGGTCATGATCTCGGGGTCCTGGGATCGAGTCCCGCATCCGGCTCTCTGCTCAGCAGGGAGCCTGCTTCCCTCTATCTCCCTCTGCCTGCCTCTCTGCCTACTTGTGATCTTTGTCTGTCAAATAAATAAATAAAATCTTTTAAAAAAAAAAAAACTACTGGGACTACATCAAAATAAAAACCTTCTGCACAGCCAAAGAAACAATCAACAAAACTAAAAGGCAACCTACAGAATGGGGCAAGATATTTGCAAATGATGTATCTGATAAAGGGTTAGTATGCAACATACATAAAGAACTTATAAAACTTAATGCCCCCCAAAACAAATATTCCAATTAAAAATGGGCAGAAGACATAAATAGACATTTTTTTCAAAGAGGACATATGGATGGCTAATAGACAAATGAAAAGATCATCAGGCAAACACAAATCAAAATTACAGTGTGATAGCATCTCACACCTGTCAGAATGGCTAAAATCAAAAACACAAAAAACAAAGCCTTTAATCTACCGCAAGTTAATCAAAAACACAAAAAACAAGGGTGTTGGAAAGGATATAGAGAAAAAGGAACTCTCTTGCTCTTTTGGTGGGAATGCAAATGGAGTGGCCACGCTAGGAGGCCACTCTAGTTGGAGGTTCCTCAAAAAGTTAAGACCTACCCTATGATCCAGCAATCACACTACTGGGTATTTTCCCAAAGAATACAAAAACATTAATTCAAAGAGATACATGCGCCCCAATGTTTATAACAGCATTATTTATAATAGCCAAGATACAGAAGCAGCCCAAGTGTCCACTGATTGATGAATGGATAAAGAAGATGTGGTATATATACACACAGTGGAATATTTGTCAGTCATAAAAAGCACGAAATCTTGTCATTTCCAATGACATGGATGGAGCTAGACAGTATAATGCTAAGTGAAATAAGTAAGCCAAACACCATACGACAAATACTATATGATTTTCACTCATACATGGAATTTAAGAAACAAAACAAATGAAAAAGGGGAAAAAAAAGAGACAAACCAAGAAACACATTCTAACTACAGAGAACAAACTGATTACCAGAGAGGAGGCTGGTGGGGGAAAGAGTGAAATAAAGGGTGGGGATTAAGAAGTGCATTTGTTGTGATGAACATTAGGTGATTTAAAAAAACTTGGAAAAAAATATAAATAACTAAATAAAATGGATGTATGTATATGGGGGCTTGTCCATGTACAGGCATATATGTACTAACATAGTACAAGGCCCATAAGTGTTCAACAAATATTAGATCTTATTATCCCTAACATTATTTTTTGATATACATATGTTATGAAATGATTACCATAGTAAAATTAGTTAACACATTCATCAACTCACACATTACCATATCTTTTATATGTGGTGAGAACATTCAAGACTTGGTGTATATCCAAAGGAAATGAAATCACTATCTTGAGATACCTGCATCCCCATGTTTGTTGTAGCATTGTTCACAATAGCCAAGACATGGAAACAACCTAAGTGTCTGTTGATGGATGAATGGATTAAAAAATGCCCCCCCCCCCACGAATATCCAGATTGTGAGAAAGAAGGAAATCCTGCCATTTGCAACAACGTGGTGTATATTCCTTTGGATATACACCAAGAAGTAGGATTGCTAAGTCATATGGTAGTTCTATTTTTAATTTCTTGAGGAACCTCCATATCCTTTTCCATAATGGCTGTACCATTTACATTCTCACCAGCAGTACACAAAGGATTCCCTTGCTCACATCCTTGCCAACACTTACCTCTTGTCTTTTTGATGATAGGCATTCTAACAGGTGTGAAGTGATATCTCATTGTGGTTTGAATTTGCATTTTTCTGATGATTACTGATACTGAATTCCTTTTCATGTACCTGTTGATCCTATGCCTTTGGGAACATGTCTGTTCAGAGCCTTTGCCCATTCTTTAAATAGGACTATTTGGGTTTTTTCTGTTATTGACTTCTATGAGTTCCTTATATGTTTTGGAGATCAATCTCTTATCAAATACATAGTTCACAAATAGTTTCTCCCATTTTTTGGCTGTTCTTTTCATTTGTTGATTATTTCTTTTGCTATGCAGCTTTTAAGTTTGATGTCTCTCTTGTTTGTTTTTGCCTTTGTTGCTTGTACTTTGGAGTCATATCTGAAAAATCATTGCCAAGACCAATGTCAAGGAACTTTCCCCTTGTTTTCTTCTAGGAGTTTTATGTTTTGAGGTCTTACAATTAAGCCTTTAATCTACCACAAGTTAATCTGTGTGAGTAGATATCTGAATTAAAAAAAAAAATCCATCTTGGAGGTTTCTTAACCATTTCACTCAGTTATTGACCCTCGAAATTATACAAACAAGTACCTTCTCTCTTGCAAGAATCACCATTTGTTATACGAATCTTTTTTAGAGTGGTGGCTTTATCCTACTCCTGTCTTTACCAAAGCAGGAATAGGTAACTGTTCCCTTCTTCATCCGGACTCTCCCCAGTCTTTGACAAAACAGCTAGGCTTTCTAGGAAAGGATTCATTATTTCGCTCATTCCTTCACGAAACAAATCTTTCCCGAGAACTTACTACACACCCAACGCTAGGTAAGATGCTGAGGACGCGCTGCGGAGCAGACAGACAAGAATAATTTCCAGCTCTCGGTGTGAGGTGGGTCCCCACGTCGCAGTTCAGAAAGGCAATGAATGCAAGGTCAAGCGCAGGTGGCATCTGTGTCACCCCAGCACCTCCGAAAACTTGGCAGGGCCCTCCCAGTGACACAGTCACTGTCACTTCTTGGGAAGGCTTTGATACTGAGAGAGGATGTAGGTAAAATAAATGCAGACAGGAGGAGAGTGTCTGCAATTCAGGCAGAAAATAAGCAAACTTGGTTAAAACAAACAAGCAAGCCAGCCAAACTCTTGAAAGAAGCACACTCTGAAAGTTTCGCGGACGCTCCCCATCCCGGTCTGAGGAGTCACCAGGTGAATCCGGAGAGGGCGGTGGACGTGGCCCCACTCCAGGTGGCGGCTGGCCGCCGGACATCCCCCGCAGTCTGCGGGGCTGGGGGCCGCCCCCGAGCGTCCCATCCGCCGCTCTCCAGACCCGCAGCTTCCCCGCTGCGCCTAGAGCGGCGCCGCGGGGTGCGCGGTGGGGCGGGGGACGCCGGGGCGAGGCCGGGCTGGGCGCGAGCGGCTGCCCCGCCTCGGGAGAGGCGGGCCGGGCCGAGCCTATTTGAGGCGCGGAGCCACCGCCCGGTCTGGGATCGCAGCACCTCACCAGAAGCCGCCCCCGCAGCAAGCGAGCGAGCGCCGAGGCGTCGGGTGCGTGAGCGGGGGCGCGGGCCGCGGAGGTAGCTTGCGGGCCGCCGGGTCCAGGCAAGGTGGAAGCCCGCGCGGGGGCGGAGAGGCGAAGGGTCGCGTGCGGAGCCGGGGGCGCGGTCCTGGGCAAGGGTCCGTAGCCTTGTCTCCCCGAGAGGGCGCAGTGTGAGACTCAGGAAAAGTTAGTCGCGCTTTCCCGAGACTCACGCACTCATCGTGGGGCGGACGGTGAGCGGCGCGGGGCACCCTCCGCGGCGACCGGCGGCCTCGGCCACGGCGTCCAGCCCTCGGGCGGGCTGGGGGCGGGGAGGCGCACGCTCCGTCAGCCCCGCGGCGCGCCCCTATTTGGGATTAGGAAGCGGGTCCTCCTTTCCTGGACGCGGGGGGCTGCGCAGGGACTCTGGAGGCGGCTCCTGCGCCCCTTGACTGGGCTGCACGGCTGCTGCATCCGGCTGCGGGGGGCGCAGGAGCTCTTCTACGAGGCCCTGCGGAGCAGGGGCTGCCGCGGCTCTCTGGGCGCTGATCCCACAGAAAATGGTGATGCCCCAGGGCCTGAGTGGGCATGTGTCTGGCTTGGCGAGCAGTGCACATCCTAAACTTTTGCAAATCAGTGACTCATCCCTGCCCAGATTGGCTAATTTGGGCATTATCCCAGATCTGTGCTGAGGCCGTGTAGGGTGTGGCAGAATGTTGGTCTGAAAGTGCAGAGCCCCAGCGGGGGACGCTAGGAGGTGTCCGCTTTGGGGGGTAGGAGCTGAACGCCAGAGAGTCAGGGACACATAGGGTGAGGCTGTGACTTCGGCATCAGGCTCTCCCCTGCAAGTTACTGATTCCTATTCCAGATACTGTGGAATCTTTGTAAAGTGACTCCCGGGAGTTGGGTTGCTGGACAGTGAAGATCGTTGAACCACAGTGACCCAGTCTGTTTCTGGGATCTTGGGAAAGGAATGGAAGACAGCTCATGTGATCGGTGGGAGATGGGAACTGCTTCCTAACTTCATAACATTTGGGGGTTACACTTAGAATCAGCACCTACTCCATGTTCTGGGGTAAAGTTTGATGATGGTCTTAGAATGTTTTGAGCCTCAGTGTGCTAGAAGGATGCCTCACCAGGTACTTAAGTAGCAGAAGAGGGGAAACACTGCCTGAGAGATTGACCACCAAAGCTAGTTTTTTGCAGGGGTCCTTAATCAGTGATGTTTCTCTATGCTACAAAAATGGATCAGTGCTTTACTATAAAGACTTCACATATTGCTAGTGAGTCAAAAGGCTAGGGTTGGCCTCCCCTATAGTTTAGGTACCTACTTGCCAGGAACCTCATCAGCTAGACTCTGCATCTTAACCGTAGCAGAGACCTACGTTCATGTATTGTAACCTGAACATCTCATGTTGTCCCTAAATACAGTTGGCCTGTAAGCTTAATGTATCTGAGGCTCGTGGTTAACTGATATAAAATATAGCCTCCCTTTCCTGTGATGGTTTGGGAAACAGGCTCCTGCTGAGGACAGCTGGGTTAGCATTTGGTGTCTAGTGCCTGGACTGGTTCTTCTGATTAAATTTGGAGTGGTAAGCCTGCGAGAGAAGGGCCTGTTGCAAACTTCCAATTTGCTGCTGACTAAGTATCATGTGTTCGCTCTTGACTGATGTTCAGCTTTTCCATAGCGGGGAAAACAATCAGTAACTGAGAGGCACAAAGTAACTTTACCTTCCTTGATGCTGAGGAACTATGATAAGAAGGAAATCCTAGTAAAGGACCAGTTTCCTTTATTCCAACTCAGCATCACAGAATTTGGCTCTGGAAAGAAGACTTGTTTCAGCAAGGGCAGGAAGTAAACTCGCTCTCCTGGGTTCTTTGCAGAGGAGTGTGGGCAGGCAGTGCCTTGGGTTCTGAGGAAATGCATTTATGATCTACTCCTCTTTCAGCTTGTATAGAGGTCAGGGCCCTTTGTGAGCAGAAGTTACAGAAGTGCTCCCAGGAACCCCAACTACTAGACTAATTGCTAGGTGGACCAGAATAGCACAGTACAGTAGATAGCCACTCTTTATTAGAGGGAAAACTACAATTAACAGCCAATTAAAAAGGTCTACATTCTGACTCACATTTAAATTCTTTATTCCAAAGCAACACTGAACTACTTCTTATAGGTTTTTCCAAATGTGAAGACCCAGGTAGTATTTCCTCAATTTTTTGTTTTGCTTTAATATAGTGTTTCTTTTCTGGCGCTTCTAAATTCTCTGATTCTGGGAATGGCAGGATGGCGTTCACATATCCGTAGTATCTGTAGGGTGAGAAGGTTTTTTTTTTAATATTTGATTGTGTCTCTATATAAACTGTTCATCTAAAAGGAAAGAAAGAAAGAGAGAGAGAGAAAGAGGAAGGGAGGAAGGGAGGGAAATTTTCCAGGCAAGGAAGAAAGATATGTATCCAAATAGATTTTTTTTAAAGTTCTAAGGTTGCTAATCTTGATTTCAAAAAAAGTATCGGTTATAATCTCTTCTGGAAAAAGAGAACTGATGTTTAAGAATGAACATATCAAAATGGTGCGTACCTAATTTTTGGAGAAGTACACTTTATTGGTTTAAATGTGGTTATAATTAGCAAAGTGACTATGTAAAATGGCATCTTTGCATTCAATACTGTGTGTATTGAAGCTTACTGAATGAGTCAGCAAGTTAGTTTTCTGACAAAAACATGATCTCTTTTTTTAATTTGTTTACAGTTTCCACATGTTATGTAGTTCTGAATGAATAAGCCAGAGTGAAGTAATTAAAACTTTTAAAGGACTGTACTTTAAGATTTCAAAGAGTGAGGTTTTACATTTAGTGTAAAATGAGTCTGTGTCAAAAGTGAGCATGCTTGGACCCTGGTTGTTGACTTGCCAAGAACAGAATGACTTTGGGCCACCCTATTAGCTCTCTGAATCTTAATTTCCTTACCTTTGGAATGGGAATATTAGCTTTCCCCTGAAAATCTCTTACGATCATTATCAGAAAGAGAATAGGAAAAGTATGGGAAAGTGCTTCATACGTGGAAATGCATCACATTAATGCAGGGTGTCATTATTCTAATGGGCTTGTTTAGTGTGTCATAACATGATTCAAACTGTCACATGAGGCTTTAGTGAAACACTGTGGAAAGAAAGTGAAATCTGCTTTGCTTCTCAAATTGTTTTCGTTGGAGCTGAAAATAAGCTGAATATGTTTGAGCAGAGACTTGAAGAAGAAATGTTACATTTTGGAGATGTGGTCTTCACTTTCTAGTCATAATCAACCTTTAAACACATCTTAGTTTTGTTGGAGTTTTGTTAATATGACACCTTATTAGGCCCATGGTACAGATTTAGCTAACTACTGAAACTAACTTTTTAGTTTTTATTGACCTGTGTATCTACACTTCTGTAGGGATACTCACGCCGGTCAGCCTAGACAAGTGTTTCTCAACCAGGCACACTTGTGCCCTCTCCCCCCAACCCCCAGGATATGTGGCAATGTCTGAAGACATTTTCGGTTGTCAGAGTTGAGAGGTGGGGTGTTGTGCTGCTCGCAACTTTGTGTGTTTTTTTTTTTTAAAGATTTATTTATTTATTTGGCAGAGAGACACAGTGAGAGAGGGAACTCAAGCAGTGGGAGTGGGAGAGGGAGAAG
The DNA here is from genome assembly GCF_022355385.1 of Mustela nigripes. NCBI lineage: Eukaryota > Metazoa > Chordata > Mammalia > Carnivora > Mustelidae > Mustela > Mustela nigripes. The sequence continues at coordinate 101,595,125 of NC_081569.1, forward strand.
CAGGCTTCCTGCTGAGCAGGGAGCCCCATGCGGGGCTGGATCCCAGCACCCCGGGTTCGTGACCTGAGCTGAAGGCAGATGCCCAACGACTGTGCCCCCAGGTGCCCATGCTCCAGGCGTCTTGTAGATTGAAGCCATGGACGCTGCCCTGCACAAAACGGCTCCAGCTCCCACGAAGGATCCAACCTGAAATGTCAGTGATGCTGAAGCTGGGAAAGAGCCTTTACAGAATAGGAATATTTAAGACAAAACACTTACAAAGTTATGTCTAGGTCTTTGGTATGTTGTGCAGGACTGGAAGAAGTTTGGGTAATCAAAGGATTTCTGCCCACCGTGAAGTTTAGGATTGTTTCATACTGGCCTCCAAAATGAGAGAGGCTTTGTTTTCTTAAGAAATGCCCTTTCTAGGGGCACCTGGGTAGCTGTTAGTTAAGCTTCTGTCTTTGGCTCAGGTCATGATCCCAGGGTCCCGGGATCTCGCCCCTCCTAGGGCTCCCTGCTCAGCGGGGAGTCAGCTTCTCCCTCTCCCTCTGCAGACCCCACTCTTGCTCTCTATTTCTCAATTGCTCTCTTTCTCAGTAAATAAAAACCTTTAAAAAAAAAAATAAAGATCTGGGGCGCCTGGCTGGCTCAGTTGGTAGAACGAGTAACTCTCCATCTTGGGGCTGTGAGTTTGAGCCCCACGTGAGGGTGTAGAAATTACTTAAACATAAGATCTTAAAAAAGAAAGAAAGGAAGAAAGAAACATCCTTTCTTTTCCTTTTCTGTAACAATGCTTCTCTCAAATTCTTCCTGCCATGGCAGCACACTTTTCTAAGCGGCGGAAGCCTTTTGGGGAAGGAAGCAGAAGCAGAGGAGCACCTGACTTCTCTTTAAAAGATCACATGCTCTAGGAAACCCCAGAATGGAAGCCCTGGGAGAGTCACTGTGACTTCCCAGTCAAATTGCCAGCAGTTTCCCACGCTGGAAGATGGATGTGGTGATACCCTAAACTTCCAGATATGTTTGAGAATACCCAGATTTAAAAAAGAGAGGTACAAAAAACCAAAACAAAATAGCCTTAACACAAGGTAATATTTAACTGTGGTATAAATAACAGAGGAGTATGATAAAGTCTGATATGTATAAATGAAGGACTTTAAGTCCTAAGAGGAGTTCTGCCTATTTCTTTTTTTACCGAAAAGTGTTAATATTTTAGATTTTTAGGACCTATCAATTAGGATCCCTTGGAGGTAATATCATTTCTTAAAATAATTTAGTAAGTATCATAAGTGGGCAACTCCAGGGAAATCTGGGATTCTGATTGTTTAAGATCCAGGTCACTTTGGCTATAGGACAAGTGATCCTGACCCAAGAAAACTCACCCAGGCCTCAGGAGTCCAAAGCTGCCCTCGTCCCCTCACTGCCAGAGCACGTGCAGCGGGAGCAGGCGTAAAACAGCTTACCTGGTTAAAAACTTGGCAGAGGGAGAGGAGCAGGGGAAAGCAGGAATGATGTGTCAAGGCTACCCCTTGAGTCCGCTTTGGGCAAACCAACTCTCTTTGGTAGCATCCTACCCCAAAACGTTTCCCTCCGCAGTGCCTGACTCCTCTTCTCTCTTCTCCTCTCCTTTCCTCTCCCTCCCCTTCCCTCTTCTCTTCTCTTCTTTTCTTTTTTCCCTAGTTTGTTAGACTGTCAGAGTTTTGTTTGGCATAACAAATCTCTTTTAAAAAATAAAAAGGGAGCTTCTTGTATACCCGCCTTTCTTCTTGATTGGTCCACACCTGGATCTCACCTCTCCTTTAAGGCTTAGCTCAGACACCACCACCTCTTCCCTTCTTAGAAGCAAGAGTTCTAGTGGTGACCCCCTATTTCCAGTCTGGCTGTGTCGATCTCTTGGGATCCCTACCGGCCTGTGAGCCCTTTGAGCATACAGATCCCGGCCTGTCCATCTTCCAACCCAGGCGAGAGCCCATAGAGTGCCTGGCCCAGAGCAGCGAGGGAATAAGTAATTGGCAGCAAATGCATCTAGGGACATTGGTTTTCAAATCTCCCTAGGAATCAATCAACTCTGCTTTCTTTCTAAAACCCAGAAGAGGGTATGGGGGTTGATCTTGTGAACGGGAGGGGAGGGGGGTGATAGGAAGAGCTTTTAAGAGGTGGTGGAAAAGGCACCCAGGAAGGAAAGATGATGATGAACCAGGACTGTTTGTCTCTTTACCAACAAGGAAAGGGGCAGAAGATTGTCTTCCTTGTTCTTCTCTCTCCTGTGTTATGTGGCCTTTTATTTCCAGGATTCAGAACACAAGCTAGTATGATTAGAGCTTAGAATTAGGAGTGAAGTTGGGCTTGGTGGTCTAGCTGGAGTGCATCCCCGCTCGAGTTTCCTCTGTGGTTTCACACTCCTGATTGAGGTGTATTTGGGGAATAGACTGGCTTGGTTAGAAGAAGGCCTGTAGATCATCTAGAACTGCCCAATGAACTATTTGTGATGTTATCTTTAAATGGAAACTGGTGAAATCTTCTAAGATCAAATGATAACCTATCTTTTTTTCCCCCTTTCAGGAAAATGGCAGACAATTTTTCAGTAAGTGTTTTATGTCTGTTTTCTTACCATGATACACATCCCCTTAACACCAGATATCCCCTTCTAATTCTCTGACCCTGCAGCTTCCTCTGGCCATAACTGACCAGTGAGGACTTGTTAGCTGACGTCTTGTTTTTTCAGCAGCAGGTTCAGGGAGAGAGCCAAGCAGATAGAGGCCTGGGACTCACTGACAGTAAGCCTGGGACAGAGACAGGGGGATTCCATGGGCAGAAGCTGAGAAATAATATGAGCAACGGGAATAATGGTGCAGTCTGAGCATCCTGATTTCTGGATTGTTCTTCTCATGTCAGTTAGGGAGGATGTGCTTTTACACAGGGGAAGGCTGCTTTCTGACTTTGGCAAATTATGAAAGGCAGCCCTCCCTGAACTGAGATGATGGGAAACAAGAATAAAGGGAGGCAGGGGATGCAGCAGCTCTCCAGACACCCCGTGAGGCAGAAAGGGGCAGGGAGCTACCCCGGCTTCTCCTTTCTTCCCACTCTTTAATCTCCTGCCAGTGCTGCCCCTTAGCCAGACTCATCTGGAAGCCTGGAAACCACCGCCTACAGGGGTTGGAGACCCTGTGATCAGCACAAGGCAAGGAGAAGGAGGGTTTTGACAGGACATTGCCATCTTGGGAATATGGCAGGACTGACTCTTTGCTGTCAAACACGGAGCTCCTGGAACTATGGGAACTTAGGCCCATCACCCTGACCACCTATTGTTAGGTATATTTCATCTGAACCATGTAGTTGCTCGACTGTGATGAGCCATGATCAAAAAAACACAGATAAGGCAAGTACAGACCTATATCAGAAACCACTGTGCATGGCCCATGTACCTGTTGTGGCTGCCAGGAACAGGCTTGTGGTTTTGCTAGAGATTAGAAATGGGACTGGAAGCCCTTTGGGAGCCATTAAGAAGGGGACCACACCTTCCAGAAATCCTTTTCTGGAATGGTCTTGTGAAACCAGGATGGAGACTTCTAAAGCCATCCTTGTTCTTTGCAAGGAAAAGTCAACGCCATTGGATAGTCGTATTAACTTTACCGTGTAGTTAATATATTGACCCTGTATAGCCCAGAAAAAGTAGCAATCATTAGAATTAAAATCCATCAATGAAGTGCATTCTTTATGGGAAGACAGTTCATGTTGAGAGCTGTGAATTGTTTGCTTTTCATTTCCTATATGGCTCTCTTCCTATACAGGGAGTACTCAATCTGGAACCCCATTTAATTAATGGCATGATATGGCCTTTTAAAAAAAAACTTTGAAATTTTACAATAGTTTTAGACTTACAGAAAAATTACAAAGATAGTATGAAGAGTTCCCGTACACCCTATGCTCACTTTCTTCTATTATTAATGTCTTGCATTAGCATGATACATTTGTTACCATTAATAAACCAGTACTGATACATTACTACTAAAAAAAAGAATAAAATGATGAAGCATATATAATCCCAAAGTCTAATTTTAGTCTTAACTTCAAACTATTTAATAGGTGGAAAATTTTTATTGATATGAATTTTATACCCTTACCATATATATCACTCTACTTCTTAGATCACATATTCCTATTTTCCTGAAAATTCTGTTTCTGTGAATGTATTCATGTTGTAATTGTTGATGTCTTTCTTTCTAGCTTAATGATGCTTTATCTGGGTCTGGAAACCCAAACCCTCAAGGATGGCCTGGTCAATGGGGAAACCAGCCTGCTGGAGCAGGGGGCTACCCAGGGACCTCCTATCCTGGTGCCTACCCTGGACAGGCCCCTCCTGGCAGTTATCCTGGACAGGCCCCTCCTGGTGGCTACCCTGGACAGGCCCCTCCTGGCGGCTATCCTGGACAGGCCCCTCCTGGCGGCTATCCTGGACAGGCACCTCCAGGAGCCTACCCTGGCCCAACAGCTCCTGCTTATCCTGGACCACCTGCACCAGGAGCCTACCCTGGGCAACCGAGTGGGCCTGGGGCCTACCCGCCTCCTGGACAGCCAAGTGCTCCTGGAGCCCAGCCCGCTGCTGGCGCCTTTGGCATCCCTGCTGGACCACTGGTAAGATGGAACTTGGCACTTCATAGACTTGACTGTGATCAGGACAAAGCTAATGAAGAACCAGCACAGTGTTGTCTGGAGCGCTGGTGCCATTACTTTGCTGTGCTCTGGCTGGGAGCTGGCTCTGGGCACCAACCTACAGAGGGCTTCAGAGAGACCTGAAGCTTTAAACTCGCAGGTTAGAGCCCCTCTTCCAGGACCAGCTATGGTGTATGTCAGCCTAATAGAAAAAAATCATTGTATTGAGTTTAGGATGTGTACTGTTAGTATAAAGAGAAGTCCTTTAAAAAAAATAAATAAATAAATAAAGAGAAGTCAATGTATCTTTTGAAGACATCTCTGTAAAGCAGCTTTAATATAAATGAAGTTAAGATTATAGAAATGGGGAAACATTTTGGTTACTATTATTAATAACCACCGAGTACGTAGTTCACACCAGCTATGTGCTTCTACATGGATGATTTCAGTTACCCCTGTATCTGCCCCATAAGATGCTGTTACTGTCCCTACTCTATACACGAGGAATGGGGACAGTAGAGAGCTTTATAGCTTGTTTGGGGTCATAGAGGGAATGTGTAGGGAAATCAAGGTAATGTGGTTTTGAAAGACTTTCTAAAGATAATTTAGTGATCTAAGGATTGAATTTTCATTTATATTAAAACCCACTTTAGTAAGTGAATTCTGAGTGTAAGACCTAATCCTGTGGTAACTGTAGACACATCTCAGACACCAATCCTTCTCTTCCAGATGTGTAGTCTAGTGAGGAGATAATATACAGATGTGGGGAAAGCGTTAAGTAGCCACGTGGGATCAGACCCTTCCAGGAGCCTATGGGTGTTGGCACAGGAGGTGTCTGACTTGCTTTTAGGTCAGCTTGGAAGAGAGTGCAGAGCAGGTGCCGGAAGCGTGGGCAGCATTGGGCAGGCAGTAGTCGACCACAGTTAGTCATTTATAGACAGAAGGGGATGTGGAAGTTGTGGCAAGGGAGAGGCAGATGCGTGAGAGGTTGCAGAGGAAGAACCCCAGGAGCTAGTGGTTACGTCTCAGTCAGGGATGATGGGATTTTCAAGGCTCGACAATTAGAGAACCAGCCACGGGTCAGCCTAGACCAGGAACTCGGGAAGGAGACCTGATTGTGTGGGGTTTGGGGGTAGGGGGTGGGGTGAGGAAGAAGAGACCATTCCAGTTCACACCTGTTGGATTTGAGGCATCTGTGGGAAATTCAGATAGGAGGAGGTATGGGGCCCAAGAGAAAAGACCTGGGTGATGGTTGCATCCAGGGGGGAAAATTATGAAGGGAAGAGAGAAGAGGCCAAAGGGAGTTGTGGGAATATTGACAGCACCCTACATCTAGATGGTTAATGCATTTTTCTGGAAGAATTAGAGAATGTATTAAATGAAAAGTGTTCATTACACCAATATTTAATACCAGACCCCCCTCTTGATGCCATGTAAGTAGAACTCACAAGAATTCACGAGTCCCCGGATGGGATACAATGCCCGCCCTCAGGGAGTAAAGGACCGAGATGAGTATGTTACGTGATCAGGCTCTTAAGAGGGGCACAAAGTCAAAAAACTAAAACTGATATAATTTTATATCAATAAAAATAATCTTAAAAAAGAAGAGTAGCACGAAAATATTAATTTTCTTGATTGCAAGATCTAGTTTAAGCCTTTCTGAAAAATAGTCCTAGTGAATTAATTATAGATTGGGATGTCCTTAGTGATGAGAGATACAGTGCTCCAAAAGGGAATATGGTGTGTCTTTGGCACCAATTAACTGAGGGCTTTTTTTCTTTAATTTACTTATTTATTTTATCTTTAAGAATTATTTATTTGAGAGAGAGTGAGAGAGAGCAGAGGCAGGGGGAGGGGCAGAGACAGAGAGAGAAGCAGACTTTTTGCTGAGCAGGGAGCCTGATGTGGGACTGGATCCCAGGAACCCAAGATCATGACCTGAGCTGAAGACAGATGCTTAACCAACTGAGCCACCCAGGCATCACCCCCCTGCCCTAATGGCTTTATTCTTTTCTTTTCTTTTTTAAAGATTTTTATTTATTTGTTTGACGGAGAGGGAGACACCAAGAGAGGGAATACAAGCAGGGGGTGTGGGAGAGGGAGATGCAGGCTTCCTGCTGAGCAGGGAACCCAATGTGGGGCTTGATTCCAGAACCCTGGGATCATGACCTGAGCGAAAGACAGACCCTTACCGACTGAGCCACCCAGGCACCCCTGGATGGCTTTATTCTGGTTTTTTTTTTTTCTTCAAGATTTTATTTATTTATTTGATAGAGAGGGATCACAGTAGGCAGAGAGACGGGCAGAGAGAGAGGGAGAAACAGGCTCTCTGTTAAGCAGAGAGCCCAACATGGGGTTTGATCCTAGGACCCTGAGACCATAACCTGAGCTGAAGCCAGAGGCTTAACCCTCTGAGCCACCCAAGTGCCCCAGGGTGGCTTTATTTCTGAGTGTTACTTGTGCATGTAGGAATTCTTGTCCCTTCAGGCTTAGGGCAGGGTGACTGGAGAGTCTGGAAAAACGGCTTAAATTAGGGTTATGTGTAAGTCACATTAGCAACGTATTTTTCTTTCTTTTCCTGAGAAGACATGACTCTTTATTGATATTTGCATATTTTTTGTTCCCAGACTGTACCTTATGACCTGCCCTTGCCTGGAGGAGTCATGCCTCGCATGCTGATAACAATTCTGGGCACAACGAAGCCCAATGCAAACAGGTAAGAACAGTATTAGCAACTCTAACGTATTTGTCAATTGTTTCTTGAATATAGGGTCATCTATTTTGAATTTTAATAAAATTTTTAGAACTATGCATTGAGAATTCTATACCATAGAACGGAATTATCCCATAAATCAGTGTGTGTTCCCACCAAGGGACAAAGTATCCCTCATTAAATCTTGCTTTTCTCCTGGAACCACAATGAAACATTTCTACTTTTTTTTTTTTTTAAGATTTTATTTATTTATTTGGAAGAGAGAGCATGAGCACAAGTAGGGGGAGAGACAGAGGGAGAAGGAGAAGCAGGCTCCCTGTTGAGAATGGAGAGCTATGTGGGACTCAATCCCACACCCTAGGATCATGACCTGATCTGAAGGCAGACACTTAACCCACTGAGCCACCCAGGCGCCTTGAAACAGTTCTGCTTTGTGAGGACAAAGGGAAAGAGCTGACAGCCCATACAGAAAAACCTAGGTTCTTCCTGGCAGTGAGAACCTTAGAGTTCAAGGGAAGGACAGCCTTTGAAAAGTAATGCTTGGTCATCCCTCCACCTCTGAGCCATATCTTGTCTAAAAAACCAGGCATGCACTTTATATCTAGATGCCCATCAAAAATTGGGGTCAGAAACACCAAGATCGCACTGGACATCATTTTGAGTTGATCTGAAAGCTTGCACATTGTACCACTCTATTTGTACAGATCACCCTGCAGTCATGCAGTCACAGTATGTACGGTCTCAGATCTGGTGAGCTTGACTGCCGCTTCCGCCTTCCTACTGGGCACATCAGCTGTGTCACAGATTCCTCTGGCGTCAGCCAGGTCTACGGTTGTTATGTGGTGGGATGGGGGAACCCCGGTCTTCTGGGTAGACACAATTTATGCAAAGATTTGAAAAGATCCTACAAGTTAAAGACTTCCTCAAAATAAGTCAACCTTTGCCGTGGGAACTGGTTGGATGGGGGAGTGAGGATGGAGTTATCCTCTGAGCTAATTTAGGACAATCCATGCTGATTTATGGTTGCCTTGTTATCACCACTGGTTGTACGTCCATGTAATACAAGCAGGTTTGGGATATCCTGAAGACATCCAGTATGCCTGTCCCCAAGGTTAGTGGTACCATTAAAGCTCCTGCAGCCATAAAGTAATCTGTGTTTCTGGGGTTTATAGACAGTGCACAAAAGGTACTGGTTCAAGCTATGCACACAGGTTTCCAAGAATCCATAAACAACCCCTGTGAGTTCTGTCACCTTGCTCCTGGTGGATCAATGGGAACCCCCCTTTTCTTTTACCAGAAAATGGACTCAGCCTCTGACGTAATCATTTTACATCCAGCTAGCCCATTCAGGTGCACCTCCAGCGAGCCCTCTCTGCTTCTGTGTGGTAGCCAGTACTCTAAGCCCCCCACTTCGTTCCACACAGCCTCTACAGCTTCTCTAAACACAGTGCTTACCTGCACAATAAAGCTTGTCTCACAGCCAATTATGAAATGTATATACCCCCCGTCTATGTCCATATCCATTTTCCTTCCCAAATAACGCAGCACCCAGCACACCCGATCCCGGGCACCCCACACTCGTAGTTTGTGAGTGTCTGCTCTCCTCCCCCAGCCACGGTCACACAGAACCACACTGGTGTGTTTGCCTCATTGAGGGTTTTTGCACTAGAAACTTTAGCTCCAGTAACACTAGAGGTGTAGACAGAGACTGTGGCAGAGTAAAACTCATTTTGGTGGGAATGGTTAAGATGGTAATAAACTGAAAAAAATGGTTGCTTGGTTCTGCAAAATCTATGTGAGGAATTACCTGAAAAAAAGAATGCTTCAGGTCTATGGCCATACCACCCTGAACACGCCCGATCCCGTCTGATCTCGGAAGCTAAGCAGAGTTGGACCTGGTTAGTACTTGGATGGGAAGAATGCTTAAGGCAATAGAGATGGCAAGATCTTCCTTTTCCCTGCAGAGAAAATATAGCCAAATACAAATTTGGCTATTGCCAAATACAAATACAAATGGTATTGCCATCTGACTATATGGGTCAAATACAAATACTATTGCCATTTGACTATCTGGGTCTACCTGAGCATTCAATTATTGGAAGATACAATTGTGTTTGTATGTGTCCGCTACTGGGTAAGTGAAAATGCCCAAGGAATCATTGTTAATAGGTCTAGACTGTAGACCTTGCTTTCAAACAAGAGCCCCAGCTGATTCTGATGTTGGGTCCCCAGGAGCACACTTGGAAAAGCTGAGGGATAGGGTTAATATGTTAACAGTCCTAGGCCTTGTGTTTGCATTAACATCCAAGGAGAAGGAACAAGGTCAAAAAGTTAAGCCAGCCCCTTCATTAATTCCACCTCACATCAGGGAATGTTTAGCACATTTATCACCATGACTTTACAACTTAGCAACAGGATACTGTACATGATGTTACCTCATTCTTGTTATTTTAGGACTAGGTTTTGATTAACTATAAGGAAGTCAGGTATTTGATGGCTTCTGTTTTATGTGACTGGCTTGCCTTTAATGGGTATTAAAAGTAACTGGCTGGGCAGGAAAGAGGTAAGCATTATTATTCACCATGTACAGCATAAAGTGCCCTCAAAGTGGCCCCAGGTTTCTATAAGGAACCCTTGACCAGTTTTCATAGTAGAGGCAGAAAAGAGGGAATGGCAGCTGAATGGAATCATGTGACCAAAGACAAGGAGGCAAAAAAAAAAAAAAAAAAAAGGAACATGTGGTGCCTTGATTATTTTCAGATACTACAAGAACACATCAACTACTAGGCCTTGTATACTTTCCAGGTTGAAGTCATACTCTGGTTTGTTTGTTTCCATTTGAAAATTTTCCTGTATTTATTTAAAAAAATCAGATCTTTAGAAAATTATATGTTCTCCACTTGATACAGATACATGAAGTTGAATTATTTTACTAACTCTGGTCTTTGCTTTAAAACAGATTTGCTTTAGATTTCAAGAGAGGGAATGATGTTGCTTTCCACTTTAACCCACGCTTCAATGAGGACAACAAGAGAGTCATTGTTTGTAATACAAAGCTGGATAACCTCTGGGGAAAGGAAGAAAGACAGGCGACTTTCCCATTCGAAACTGGTAAACCATTCAAAGTAAGTTATTGCTACCATTATATACTGATAATGCACATTTCTCAGGGAAGAATCACTCTACCACCACAAGGTACTTAAAATGAATTTATCAACTATCCTGAGACACCTAACTGGCACATCTGCTCCCCATCCTGGGGAACCAGGCTTAACAGGTCTGGCACATTTCCCAGCTCCATTCCCGCCCTTCACCATTGTCCCTGTTATCAAACCCTTGAGTTTAAGCTTTTCTGGAAATGAGAAAAATAGCATCTTTAATAAAGAGGGCAAAAGGGGGCACCTATGTGGATCAGTCGGTTAAGTGTATGACTCTTGATGTCAGCTCAGGACTTGATCTCAGGGTTATGAGTTCAAGTTCCATGTTGGGCTCCAAGCTGGGCATGGAGTGTACTTTAAAAAGGAAGAAAAGGGCAGAAGGTCTCAATGGTATAGTTGGGCTGAGACTTAGTACCTTAATACAACATAGTTGGCATGGCAATCAAAGTTAATTTTTTTAAATTCTAAAATTAAGATGTTTTATGAAAAAAAAATTTATAGATTTTCAAATTAAAAAGACTTCCATCTTTTCCCATTTCTCCCAACCTCACAAAGTCTGCAACTTGGTTAATATTTTTCCAGTATTTTCTATTACATGCAGCACTGTTTGTTTTAAAAACTTATTAAGGATTCTCTACCCCTGAACTCATGACCCTAAGATCAAGAGTCACATGCTCTACCAACTGTCCCAACACACTTTTTATTTTTAAGCATTGCTTTAACAAATACTGGGTTGACAGTAGAGTGGACAATAAAACTACTAGGCTGTAAGCTCCTCAAGGGCAGAGACTTATAGGGACCAGATTCTATATTTGGTGGACATCTTCTCAAATTTGAACATTGTTGCTTAATAGTATTTCATTATTTAGATATGTGCTAATTCTGTGAGTGTCCTGTGGATGATAATTTGGAGTATGGAAATATTCCAAACAAATAAAACGTGAAATGATTATTTTGCTAAAATATTGTAATAATGGTCCTTATAAAGCTTTGCTTCCTAGAAAAAGAATTTTATTCCAAGAATGTACATATTTTCCAAAAGATTTTATTTGAGACAGAGAGAGAAGCACAAGAGGCGGGTGGGGGTGGGGCAGAGGGAGAGGGGGAAGCAGGCTCCCTGCTGAGGAGGCAGCCCGATGCTGGACTCGATCCCAGGACCCTAAGACCATAACCAGAGCTGAAGGCAGACGCCTAATGGACTGAGCCACCCAGGCGCTGCTCAAGAATGTACATATTTAAAATTTAGATAAGATATTGCCAAAGTGCTGTTTTCAAAAGGTTATAAGGATAAACCTGTTCACTACTTAACTGTTGGAAGAGTGTTTCTCCTACTCTGGCCCACACTGGTTATTATTAATCTTAGTAACATTTGCCACTCTAATTATTAGAGAATTCCTTCTTTGGTATTCTATTTTCATTTTATTTACTGAAGTACAGTTGCCACAAGAAGCTACATTAGTTTCAAGTGTACAACAGTGACCATCATCTCTTTGTTACCCTATGCTTACAACTGTCACTATCCAGCACTATTACAATACCACTGACTATATCCCTATGCTGTACCTTTTACCCCATGACTTATTCGTCCCATAACTGGAAGCCTGTACCTCCCATGCTCCTCCAACCATTTTGTCCATCCCTGTACCCTGCCCCTTCCCTCTGGCAACCATCAGTTTGTTCTTTGTATTTATGGGTCTGTTTCTGCTTTTTGTTCTTTTGTTTCTTCCTTTGATTTTTTTTAGATTCCACATGAAAGTGAAATCATGGAATTTGTCTTTTTCTTTCTGACTTATTTCATTTAGCATAATATTCTGTAGGTCTATCCATGTTGTTGTAAGTGGTAAGATCCCATTTTTTATGGCTGAGTAATATTCCATCACACCTATATATGGTATATGTAGATACCACATCTTCTTTACCTCATTCATCTATGAATCCACACTTGCACTGCTTCCATATCTTGGTTATTATAAATAATGCTGTAGTAAACATAGGGGTGCATATATCTTCTCAAACTAGTGTTTTCATTCTCTTTGGGTACATACCCAGTACTGGAATTACTGGAGTATTTCTATCTTTAATGTTTTGAGGGACCTCCATACTGTTTTCCAAAGTGGTTGCACCAATTTACATTCCCAAGAGTGCATGCATGTTCCTTTTTCTCCACATCTTCGCCAGTACTTGATATGGTTATATTTTTACTTTTAGGGGTTAGCCATTACAAAAACTTTGTTTTTGTGGAGACACATTATTAATCTTTACTTTCATAGCTTCAACTTATCTTTATGACTCATTATCATCTTTTTTTCATTTTATTTTGCTTGGATCTTTGAATAATCTCTGGAATTTATTTTTGCTGCAAAGTTACTTTTTTTTTTTTTTTTTAATTTGAGAGAGAGCAAGAGAGCACAAGCAGGGGGTAAGGGCAGTGCGAGAGGAAGAAGCAGGCTCCCCACTGAGCAGGGAGCCCGATGTGGGGCTTGATCCCAGGTCATGATCCTGAGCTGAAGGCAGATGCTTAACCAATTAAGCCACACAGGCACTCCCCAGGGTTCCTTTCTTGGACTTTAGTCCGTTCCATGGATGATTATAAAGATGAAATGTGGGACATTCTCAGCTCAGGCCAGATTGGTTTTGAAATTAAGAGCATTTCTAACAGTTTTGTGTATGTGCCATTTCAGATACAAGTGCTGGTTGAATCTGACCACTTCAAGGTTGCGGTCAATGATGCTCATTTGTTGCAGTACAATCATCGGATGAAAAATCTCCAGGAAATCAGCAAACTGGGAATTTCTGGTGACATAGATCTCACCAGTGCTTCACATGTTATGATATAATCTTAAAGGGGAAGATTAAAAAAAAATGAAATTGAATATAAACCCTTATACATTGAAACTTCATGTTTCCTGATTGAAAAATTTCACTTTTATTCATCACTGTCCTTATAAATCTTTGATTTAATAAATATTCTAAGAGTTCCCTCTCTTTATATGTCATTTAATTGGGGCAATTTATTTATTTATTTATTTATTTATTTTTAAGATTCTATCCATCCATTTGACAGACAGAGAACACAAGTAGTCAGAGAGTCAGGCAGAGAGAGGAGGAAGCAGGCTTCCCGCCGCACAGAGAGCCCAATGCGGGGCTCGATCCCAGGACCCTGAGACCATGACCTGAGCTGAAGGCAGAGGCTTTAACCCACTGAGCCACCCAGGCGCCCCAGGGGCAATTTATTCTTGACAATGCACAATGGACTCAGTAAAAGGAATATGTAGCAATATTAATTCTGCATTAAAGTCTCCCAGAGTTTTCTATACTTACTAAAGTATTTTTGAAGAAAATATTTTAACCTCTATCTTTCAGAGTGTCTTTAAAAACCTCAAGATGCGGGGCACCTGGGTGGCTCAGTGGGTTAAAGCCTCTGCCTTCGGCTCAGGTCGTGATCCCAGGGTCCTGGGATCGAGCCCCACATCGGGCTCTCTGCTCGGCAGGGAGCCTACTTCTACCTCTCTCTCTGCCTGCCTCTCTGCCTACTTGTGATCTCTGTCTGTCAAATAAATAAATAAAATCTTTAAAAAAAAAAAAAACTGAAGATGCTACAAGGTAATCATTCTTCCATTTTCTTACTTAAGGAAGTATACATTCAGGAAGCACAAAGAAAAAGTATAGCTGTTGATGACCCACAGGCAGTTCCTGTTAACATTCTGGTATATTTCTTTTTGCTCCTCTTAACTATTTTTTCTCTTTAGACTATATTTAGCTGTTTTCAAATCCATATTTGATACCAAATTGAGACAATCTTGGTATAGGTTCTCTTGGTTCTTCTGAAATCTCCATATTTATAGAGGAAAATTAAGCTCTTAATTAGATATATCATCTGCATAACAAATTTAATAGTTCCCATTGTCAACCTTCTTAAGCATGCCTTTCTGCACTTCCTCATTACCAGCAGGCCCCAAAATTCAGACAATTTCAAAACTAAGAGGTGATCAGAGCACTTTTATAAAAGAATCAAAATATTGTTTGGTCTATTTATTGTTTCTGGAATACCATCTTCTCAGATACTTTTATTGTCACAAGTTGGGTTCCCTGGAAGCAGAGATTAGAACCCAATAGGCTTATGGAGGAGAATCTTGACATCAACAGCTGAAGGACAAGAAGGCACACGACTGGGCAGAGGGAGAAGGTTTGGTTATTGTTGGCTCAGCCTACCCTACAGGGGTTCTGAAGCTGGATGACCCTTTGGAGCTGTCAAGAAGGGGAATAGTCCTTTATCTCTTCAGTTCAATCAGTCAACAAATACAGGCCACCTGAGAAACAGTATGATCTGAGAAGTGGCTGTCTTCAGAAAGCCGTCTAATAGCACTTCTAACAATTAAAGGAAAAAGTATTTCAGTCCTAAAGAGGGATGCGAGCAGCATATCACAGTTTGTTAATTCCTTACTCTATTATTCTCATCTTGATTCTATCTATGATTAAGTGGAAAAACATAAGCTATAGAAAAAAGAGGGAACTTGTTCCACATAAAATTACTTAAATCCTGAGACTTGGTTCCTTTGTCTATAAAATAGTGGTATAATACACCTTTTGTAGGGTTACTGTGATCGTTGAATAAATGTTCACAAATGTTCATAAATGTTCACAAAGGGGTTGCCATATAGGAGGTCCTCAACAAATGGAAATTCTTTTTTCCCCCCATTTTTGGAAAGGCATTTGTTCTACCAAAGCAATATTTTTTCCTAGTATCTTTAAAGATTTTTCTAATATCTCATAATTCTAGAGTCCAATAGCCTAAGAACACACTATCTAGTTGTAGGGTACATTAATAGCTGCTTATCCATCCATTCCCTGTTTCCTAATAGTCACGGTTTTATTCAAATATAATCCTAGATAAAATAAGGAATCCAGATTAAAGACAATCCCAAATGGATTGTCAAAATACCCCAATTTCCTCAAGAAACACTATCATGCCTAAAACACTTTAACACTGAATATTAAAACATTTTATGACACTATATAAAATGATTGAGTAGAAGTGAACACAAATACATACTCTAAAATTTTTAATACACTAACAATATATGTGACCCCAAAAGGACCCAGCCACAGAGAAGCTGACACCAAGGATGACAGAAGGAACTGTGAACATAATTTTGGACCTTGAAACCTTTGTTGAGCTGGTGATTGTAAAGCACCAGGAATCACCCTGGGAACTTATAAAAATAATAAATTTCCCTGTTATTAAGCCAGTTTGACTTCATTTTACCATTACTAAATAGCCAAAAGTTCTCTGAACAAGTCCATAGTACATCTTACCAAACCCACCAAAAAAATCACGTTTACTGACATTGTTTTTGTTCTCATCAAGCATGCTTTGTCCTTGTGGGCAAATGTTATTTTATTATTTTGTTGCATATTGCCTTATATAGACTCTGAGTCTTTGGGTTATCTTGCACCAACTTCTTTTGCATGCTCATATGCTTGGGCCCTTAGAAAAGCCCAACTTTTATATGTTTCTTTGTTCTGCATGTCTTCCTTGAATTATTCATTAATGGGATGTTAAAGCTGCTTTTATCTTTTGGTAAGACTAGGCATTCTGAGAACATTCTTCTAAGCCAGCCCCTCACATGGCCTGACTGCTCATATAGGCTCGATATAAGTTTAACATACCTTTCCCTGACAACAAAAGTGGATATGTTTTCTTTTCTTTTTGAAAACCCCTAATCATACACATTTATAAGCTGCTGCTTGTTTGGTGAATGCCACCAGCCCTAACTCATTTAGAGGTAGAAATAACTGGACCCAGGTCTGGTTACAAGCTTAGCTACTACGAGTCTTCCTGGTGCTGTTATGGCCCTGTCTTCTACAATCCTAAAATTAAGAGTTTTATAAAAGAGAAAATAGTTCAAACACATTAAGTGATTGATATAATTCTTTTCAAGGGAAGAAGGCATTTCCTCCTAAAACTACCAGGTATATTAAGGGGAAAATGAAAAGAAAAAGGCAAAGATTTAATGGGTCCCTCTAATAGTTGAACCGTTTGAAACTGCAGAATGTAAACAACTTCAGATTCCAGAAAGCTCATTTAAAGGAACTCACTATACTCTGAAAAATGTAATATGCAAAGCTGCTCAACATCAACAAATTTAAGAGTCCTAGCTAAGAATAAAGCATAAGATGCAAATATTTCTGTCAAAGTTTAATACTATATTTTGATTAAACTGAAGAATGTTCATAAGTGCTGAGTAAGTACACTTAGTTTTAATTAAGCTTATACATTTTAAACAAGAGAGGCGAGGTAAAGTACATTTTTTATTCTGCATAGTTAATGTACAAAATATCCCCACTTCCCTCGAGAAACATTATCATAGCTAAAACACACTCTGATGAACACTGAATATTAAAACATTTTATGACACTATAAATTGACTAGAAGTGAACACAAATACATACTCTTCAATTTTCAATATGCTAATAATACATCACATTGATAATATGAAGAAAAATATTTGGATTTATTTTTAAATTCAAGATTCTTCTGGTTGTTCATCACGGAGGGGTCTTATAGGTGAAAACGTAATCAAATTACCCCCAAAGGAAATGTGTCTGGCATGATCTTGATGTCTCCTCTCCACCTGAGTGAATGTACTACTGAAGTTTAGGCCGGGCTAGAGAATAAATTCAGAGAAGTCACTAAATCAGAGTTTTCACCAATTAAGCCTTCAACATTGCAAATAGCAGGTTAATTAATAACATGAATAATATTTTGGTATATATAGTAATAAAACCATTAATAGCACAATGATTTTGCTACTTACCAGTGGATCTAATTTCAAATATATATATATATATTTTTTTTTAATTGAAAACGTATGCTAGGTACATATGCCTCAAAGATGACTAGTAATATGTAAATGGACTTTAGCAGTATATGTAGGATAAATAAAATTAAGACCATATCTCAAGCCATTTACAGATTCCACAAATCCCAAACCATATAACTGCACCTCATAGGCCTTTTACTAATGTGATCCTACTAGGATCCTTTTCTTTGTTCCCCCTCGAGTCCTATTTCAGGTTCAAATGATGCTACAGAAGCAAGTAATAATTTGGGTCTCAACTAGACAAGCAGACCTATGGAAAATAAAATTGAGAAGTCCAAGGTCTAATATATATGAAAAGTGGAAAAGAATTCATAGGGAGACTAAATTATAAAGTACCAAGACTTGTCAACTAGCTAACGTATAAGATAATTGAAACGCTTTTAATCATAGTATTAGTATAACACAACATGTGATACAGTACATTCCAAATTTATTTGTAATATCCTATATTATCAGAACCAAGCATTCAGAGTTCAGATCTGAGAACAGGATTAAACAGGTTTATATCAACTGGCCTGAAGATGAAATCCCTGACTCTAAGATCAAGAAAGCAGACTAAAGGTCACTACAGGTCCATACTGACACACTTCATTCTACTCCTGAGACACAGGGCAGCCCAGAAGCCTGCATGAAAAGAAGGCATATCTTTGGAAATAATGAAAGCCCACATATACGGAGATCCTTAAGGAATTAGTGGCTTAAGGAAGCCAAGTATTTTCCAGGCTTTACAAGGTTAACAAAAACTATTGCTTTTATCCTACATTTGCCTCAATGAACTTTTTATACTCTGAGATCAAAGTTTAGCAAACCAAGGCCATTTCCTGACCCATTTTAGCAACTGGCCCTGGAAAATTTCAAAGTAAGGCTATAAACCAGGGTGGTCAACCTGGCTACACATTAGAATCATCTGATAAAGGTCCTACTCCAAATTGAAATAAAAATATCTGGGGGTAGGGCTGAAAACCACTGCTATAAACAGCAGGCAAGAGTACACTATTTTATTCATGCCACAGTGCCAGCTCTGCCTACAGAGGAATTTACAGATAATAAGCAAAACAGATTCCTAAAATTATAATGGGTTTTAGGAATATAACATATTCATATTATATTCCTAAGAGATTGTGTGCATTGTGCACCTACATCTATATATACAAATTAATATGGGAGAGAGGAGAGCTTTTCCAGGAAGGCCTCACAGAAGGGCTAAGGTTTGAACTAGATGTAGAGGCAAGAGGTCACCAAAAATAAAGGCTGGGGAGCCTCTAAATAAAATAGTAGAAGAAAGAGTAGAAGATCTACTCTCTCTCTCTCTCTCTATCTATATATCTATATATATCTCTCTCTAAAAGAATTAAAATGGAAATAACTCCTGATGACTAATGGTAGGACAGACATTATCTTCCCATATTATCATTATCTTCCCAAATGTATGTTTCTAAAGAAAGAAATCTTGTCTTGTTTTTTCTTACATCACTTTGAGATACCTAGCATAATTCAAGCTACAATTAGATATCTAAATATTCAAGCAATGTCATAACAAATTTGATACATAAATTATATAGGGAAATAAATCTTCAGAATGTAGTATTAAAACATGTTACATTTTTTAAAGTTTATAAACACATTTTTTCCCATTTTGAGAAAAATGAGTAACAAATGAATTTCATAGTAAATAAAAGAGTAACATATAAATCTGAAACCAACTTTGTACACAAACTGAAAAGCGAGTAATACCATTTTATAAAACAAATCTAGACTATAAAGCAATTTTTCAAATTAAGTTGGAAAACTTACCGAATCAAGAAGATGGCATTCAGTAGTAAGACTTTTAATATCAAATACTGAAAAAAAACAACAAAAACCCCAACTTTTAACTTTTTAAATATCCTCGCAGTCAGGTGTTGTTAAGAAATAGACAAAAATGATGAAAAGCTCCATATATTAAGTGCTAAGATAAAAATCTAGGTCATTTTATGCTACAGCATTCTTTTATAATTTTTTTAAAGAGTTTAAAAATTTATTTATTTTTGCAAGAAAGAGAGAGAGCGTGCGCAAGCAGGGGTGGGGGTAGGAGAAACAGGCTCTCGCTGAGCAGAGAGCCTGACATGGACCTTGATCTCAGGACCCCGGGATCATGACCTGAGCCAAAGGCAGACACTTAACCAACTGAGCCATCCATGCGGCCATGCTATAGCATTTAAAAAAAATGTACTTAAGGGGCGCCTGGGTGGCTCAGTGGGTTAAAGCCTCTGCCTTCGGCTCAGGTCATGGTCCCAGGACCCTGGGACCCCTACCACATCAGGTGGTCTGCTCGGCGGGGAGCCTGCTTCCTCCTCTCTCTCTGCCTACTTGTGATCTCTATCAGTCAAATAAATAAATAAAATCTTTTAAAAAAAATGTATTTAAATTTTTTATTAAAATTCTCATTCTTTTTTTTTTTTTTTTTTAAAGATTTTATTTATTTATTTGACAGAGAGAGATTACAGGTAGGTAGAGAGGCTGGCAGAGAGAGAGAGAGAGAGAGAGAGAGAGAGAAGCAGGCTCCCCGCCGAGCAGAGAGCCCGATGTGGGACTCGATCCCAGGACCCCGAGATCATGACCTGAGCCGAAGGCAGCGGCTTAAACCACTGAGCCACCCAGGCGCCCTAAAATTCTCATTCTTAAATTCAGTATAAAAAGAGTCTTCTAGGGGTGCCTGGGTGGCTCAGTGGGTTAAATCCTCTGCCTTCAGCTCAGGTCATGATCCCAGGGTCCTGGGATCGAGCCCCACGTCAGGCTCTCTGCTCAGCAGGGAGTCTGCTTCCTTTCCTCTCTCTCTGCCTGCCTCTCTGCCTACCTGTGATCTCTGTCAAATAAATACATAAAATCTTTAAAAAAAAAAAAAAGAGTCTTTTATAAACAAATCCCATGCTTATAATATTAAAGGTATCACTGAGCATCCAGGTTAGTGAATATATAGAAATCTGGGGAGAATGATGCATTTGGAACGCATGGAAGCTCTGTCCCCTTTCCCCATGCTTTGCCCTATGCATCTCTTTCACATGGTTATTCCTGATTTACATCCTTTTATAATGAACAGGTAATATACTAAGGTTGAAAGAAAAAAAGAAAAGGCACCCAAGAATATAGCTGGAGTACATTAAATGTCTGGCCAAAGTTACATTTATTTTGCCTTAGGCCCCAGCCAGAACAGCACCACTGAGGAGCAGATGAAAACAGTAGGAGAAACTATCACACATTATACTATAACGAAAGTCTAAGAGACATTTCCTATTGCAGAACAATCACAACAAAGTAGAAAGGAAAAGGCATTATGAAAGAAAAATAGGGCATTTTAAAGAAAGTTTTGAGGATGTGTGTTGACAAGGAGGTAAACTAAAAAAATAAACTTTGGGGAATTTCTGAGTCTTCACAATGAAGAATCCAGATTGGTCTAATGTAAAACGCTCCTTATTCCCAACATGGATTATTAGCCGTTGTTTTTAATAAGTATACTTCCAAAGGTCTGATGTGTACAGCGGGACACTACGATATGTGCCGATTCTTATAAAGTGTTTCTTGTCAATGCCCAATTTTTCAACCTTTACTATTAGAAACTGGTTGCCAGGAGTAGTCACAATAATCTATGTATTAGTCCAAGTTCATTTATTTAACAAAGCCTCATCTAAATATATTTAAAAGAGCTTACCTGACTGAGAAATTTTAGTCTTCTCTTCCTGTAAGATGTCATTTTGTGATGGTATATTTTTTTCAGGGCTGCTCATCAAAACATCCTGTGCTGTGACTGAAGAATGTAGCTCCATCCCTTCTACACCATCTGGAATTTCTTCCTTTTCATTAGTATTAATATCATCTGCCACTTCACTAGCAAGTAGAGGCAAATTCATTCTTTCACTGGGTAAACAATCCGTCTCAAAGTTTATCTTGTTTGCAGCCTGGAAGTAAAAAAGATTTCTGCTATTAAAAATAAAAACAGTAGAACAACATTCTGAACACAGGCTAAAGAACACTGTAACTCCTACTATCTTGCTTCTTGAACAATTAATTCAAAGAATATTATGGCAATGGTATAATTGAAGGAAGCTTCTCAGCAAGTATCTACAATTTTCCAGTTTTGTGACTGGCAAACATTTTTTCGGGAAAGGCAAGATGCAAAATATTTTAGGCTTTGTGAACCACAGAATCTCTGCCACAACTACTCAGATCTACCATTGTATTGCAAAAGCAGCCAGATACAATACATAAGTATGGCTGTTATAATAAAACCTTATTTAAAAAAAAAAATCTTGATGTGAGTTAACACAAAATGGGACTATGCTTTCAAACAAGACAAAGGCCTTTAAAACAAGAAGTATCATTTGAATGACTGGTTTAGATTTCTGACGGAAATTCTGGGGGTTGCTTATGGAGTTACTATATATAATGACATAAATTGTGATCTATATACTGGAGTGGGACTTACATAATTTACTTCAATTAAATCTTGTAATCCAGAATGCTGAGCTTCTTCTGTGCTATTCCTAAAAAAGAAAAAAAAAGCAGATAATCAGATAATTAAACATACTGCTATCTTTTTTACTTGTGTTTTAATATTATCCTTCATGGGTCAAAGATGGAGCCTGGTCCAAGATCAGACCTGGTCCAAAGAAGTTAGTTTGGGACTACAGCTATAGTGGGATGGCCACACAGACTGGGTGCACTCCTCCCCAGAAAGCTCACAGCCTGTTACCATGCTGCTGAGTCCACCGGCAGTCTTGCGAATCTCACCAAATCCAGAGATACATACATACTAGGGAAAGGTTAGAATAAAGCCAACTCCTGGGGATCAAAGCAACAAGTCAGTTATTGTATACTACATTTACTTGTTAGTTATAGCTTAATTCTAGTTCTAATCTCGAAGTCTATAACTTGTATTTCATTAAAAATACTTGGGGTATTATGCTGAGCCAAATAAGTCAATCAGAGAAAGACAATTATCATACAATCTCCCTGATATGAGGAATTTGAGAGGCAGAGTGGGGGTTTGGGGTAGGGAAGGAAAAAAGAAACAAGACGGGATTGGGAGGGAGACAAACCATGAAAGCCTTAATCTCACAAAATAAATTGAGGGTTGCTGGGGGGAAGGAGGTATGGAGATGGTGGTTCCATTATGGTCATTGGGGAGGGTATGTGCTATGGTGAGTGTTGTGAAATGTGTAAGCCTGACCATTCACAGACCTGTACCCCTGGGACAAATAATACATTACATATTAATAAAAAATAATTAAAAAAAAAAACCTGTCTCAACCTCTTGCAAGTCATTTTTTTTTTAATATGTTATTTTTCTAGTTTTCAACTCCACTTTGCCTTCACTGCACAAAGTTGTTTGTATGTAAGATGATCTTTCAGGATTACTTTTGGGAATCAAGTAAGAAAAATTTAAAGAATACTTGTAATACCTTTTTTTAAAAAAAAGATTTTATTTATTTATTTGACAGCAAGAGAGGGAATACAAGCAGGGGGAGTGGGAGAGGGAGAAGCAGGCTTCCCGCTGAGTAGGGAGCCAGATGTGGGGCTCGATCCCAGGACCTGGGATCATAACCTGAGCTAAAGGTAGATGCTTAACTGACTGAGCCACCTGATGCCCCTGTAAAATCTTTTAAATACAATTATGGGTCTTCTTAGCTCAAGATAATAAACTAGAGGATATATATATAAAGTAAAGCAACTTGCATTTAAGAAATGACAATAAATTGGTATTTTATAATCTACAGATTTCTAGAACACCTAAAATATTTAGTCCCAACAAAATCTAAATATAACTTGGTTCATACTAAAAAATTTGAAATTTTAAAATTTGTTCCATAAAATATTTAAGAGCAGAAACTTTCATTTGTTTCCTCTATTTCAATTCATAAGGTGTTCTTTTATTTTCTTTTTTAAAGATTTTATTTATTTACCTGACAGAGATCACAAGCAGGCAGAGAAGCAGGCATAGAGAGAAAGGAGGAAGCAGGCTCCCGGCCAAGCAGAGAGCCCAATGCGGGGCTCGATTCCAGAACCCCAGGATCATGACCTGAGCTGAAGGCAGAGGCCTTAACCCACTGAGCCACCCAGGCACCCCGACAACCTTCTTTGCTATAATGACTGAGTATGCAATGCTATCCCATCTCCAGATTAATAATAAAACCAACAGGGGCACCTGGGTGGCTCTAATAGTAGGCACCTGCCTACTTGTAATCTCTATCTGTCAAATAAATAAATAAAATCTTAAAAAAAGTAATAAGGCATCTTTAATAATAATAATAACAATAATAATAATAAAACCAGTAGTTCTCTCTTGGTTCCAGACTACAATTTTATTTTCTCCTTACCTTAAGTTATCTTTTTCCTCACAGATTTCTGGTACATTTATGGTCCTTGAACAAGGACTATATAGATCATTGTGATGTATTTGTGCAGAGGCCATACTCTGCAGCAAAAAGAATAGAGGCAGCCTCCAGTTTGACTAATTATAAGCTGTATTTGGGTAAGTTACTAACTTTTCATGTCTTCTCACTTGAAAAATGGGGATCTAGTATCTCACAGGGTTGGTTCCCCTCCCCCCGCAACAGGGCTTCTCTGCAGATGAAATGAGATAATACATGTCAATAACCTAGAAGCATGTCTAACATATAATTATTTGGTACACATGAGCTCTCCCTTATTTATGCAAGATAGCAAACTCAAGGCACTTTTGGTAGAGGCTGGTACAAAATAGCCTATCTCTCAAGGACCCTGCAGGGAAGTCCTGGCACTGGTGTTTCATAAATGATGAACCTGAAGCTAAGGGAGTTAATTAAACTCCCAAAGTTTCACAGCTCATATGCCATAGAACTGGTTTTGAGCTCAGAGCTGCCAAGCACCAGAGCTGTACTGTGTTTAGCACCAAACAACACTGTATTGCTTCTTTTCTTCTTAGTTCTGCAGAATTTACTTTGCATGCTTAAATATAACCAATAATCGATCTAAAATTGTAAACCTTAGTTCCCTCACTTAGACAATAGAAGCATTTCTTACACGTTACAGAGTCATTGTGAAATCTAATTAAAAACATAGATCTTGCATATTTTACCAGGCTAACAATCTGAATTGATTTTTAATGTCAGCATCTGTTATACTTCTTTTTAAAAGACTTATTTTCTTATTTTTAGAGAGAGAGTACGCGCACGCGCACATATGCCTGTGTGTGTGTGTGTGGGGGGATGGGTAGAGAGAATCCTCAAGCAGTCTCCCTACTGAGCACAGCGCTCAATCCCACCACCCCAGGGATCATGACCCAGACCTAAACCAAGAGCTGGGCACTTAGCCAACTGAGCCACCCAGGCACCCCAGCATCTGTTATACTCTTAATGATAACACAACACATGAAAGAAATACCTGTTTTTAGGAATAGTTGAAAGCAAAGTCTCCTTATCGACATGCTCACTTTTGGTACCTTGAGGATCAGGATTCTGTGGTGACATCGTTTGTCTTCGATGATCCATCTCAGCCCTGCACCCAGTCGCACTTTTACTGACAGACTTAGGTGTCCTATGTCTTTGAGAAAGACGTTCAGAAGAGATAGAAAGTCCTAGAAGATGAGAGAAATCATCTCAATATCAAAAAGTTCTTTCAGTCATTTTTCATTATACCAAACAAGACAGTGCAAGTTCTTCCTGTTACCCTACCAACTAGCCTCTTCCATAATGTTTTTTAAAGACGAATGCCTGGGACTTTCAGTTAAAGATAGTATTCAATACACACATTAGATTCTGTTTCCTCTTGACATCCCACTACTATAAGCATTAACAGAGATCATCTTAAAAGGCAGAATGTTACAAGGACAAAGAATGCCTCCCCTTTTATTTCTCAGGAGCTTTTTTTTTTTAAAAAAGATTTTATTTATTTATTTATTTATTTGAGAGAGAGAGAGAGAGAGCGAGAGCGCTCACTAGTAGGGGTGGGCGGGGCAGAGGGAGAAGCAGACTCCCGCCTGACCAGACAAACCCACATGGGGCTCAATCCCAGGACCCTGAGATTATGACCTGAGCTGAAGACAGACACTTAACCAACTTAACTACAAAGGAGATCTTACTCAGTTTTTAAAATCTGAAACACAATTTCAAGGACAAAGGGAACTAAAAAAAGAAACAATAACCAGAAAATTTTGGAAGTTGTAATGTTAGATGAGTGAGTGGGATATTATTTAGTAGACCCAAGAAAATAAATTCTAAGCTACCAGTCACAGTCAGGAAAGAGGAGAAATGACCCAATTTATACCATGGCATCCCTCAAAAGAATTGGTGGTCTCAAGTACGTCTGGAAACAGAGATGAGAAGGGAGCTAAAAACAGAAGATTGGTTCAAAGTTAGTTTAAAGAAAGAACAAATGGAGCCCTTTCCTCATTCTGCACAGGTAGGCAACTGTCATAATGCCCCCACACTCTCACCACCCAAACAAGAAGACTAGAAAGGTTTACTTCCTGAAAAAGTGAAAGAAAAAGTCTCTGGCTTAGGGGATACCAGGTAAGGTTAGGAGATTGGTACTATATGGAAAAAAGGGGATCACAAACAAACAGTTCAGACGCTTAGTTTTTTTCCCTCCCACCTGGCTCCTGAAAGATGGCTGGCCGGAATAATACCCTCTAGGCAACAGACAGGAAGAATCTTTTCTGGGGAGCCAACTAGCCCATGAAAAAAGAATTAAATATAGTGATGTACAGATTCCTAGCACAATGGCCCAGGTAAATCACCCCACAGTAAAGCCCCGATTACCTACGTGCTACTGGACAGAGACCTATTCTTAACCATAAGCAGCCAATGAATGATCACCAGACTCCCAAGGAAATCCTCCAGTACAAGAGATGGAAACAAAAACCAAGCAAATGAAAGTTTCTTGGAACAAATACTGACTGTACAGGGGAAAGAAAACAGAAAAGCTATCGTTAACATCCTCAGAAAGGTAAGACAGTGCACTTAACAAAGAAGTACAGAATGTTATAAAATGGGACATTCCAAGAATGAGAAAGAGGTCTTGGGAATTTAAACTATGAGAGCAAAACCAAAAACCAAAAACAACCATGAGAGCCAACATGAAAGCTGAGGAAATAAGGAAGTAAAAAACAAGTACAGGAAAAATTATAAAAATAGTCTATTTGCCAGAAAAAAGATAAAATAGATGTTTCTAAAAAGAAAGATCAGAGAGGACCAAGGAGAGTAAATTCAAGGAACAATTCACACACACACACACACACACAAGAACACACAAAAGAAAACAAAAAATACACTGCACAATTCGAGGGGAAAAAAATCCACATAGTCGAACAACTCAAGACTCCAACAAAACCCTAAGAACTAAAAGTGGTTGGGATGGCTCAGTCAGTTAAGTGTCTGCCTTCAGCTCAGGTCATGATCCCAACATCCTGGGACTGAGCCCCACATCCAGCTCCCTGATCAGCAGGATGCCTGCTTCTTCCTCTGTCTGCCCCTCCCTGCAGCTTGTGCTCTCACACTCTCTCTCTCTCTCTGACAAATAAAATAAATCTTAAAAAAAAAAAAAAAAAGAGAGAGAGAGAAAGAAAGAAAAAGAAAACAAAAGAGAACTAAAAGTGGCTGGCTCTAGGGAGTGACAAATGGGGTGAGGGGCCTTCCACAAGCCTCATACAAACCATGTGCTCTGTAATGAGAACTCAGTTTTAACAAGATATATTTGGGCCATAAACTTTAATCTCCCCAGTCATAAATGCCAAGTTGGGTACATGAAAGAACAGTGATGAGTTCCTTGGGAAGTTAGTGGCAAGGAGCCGTGTTACTAGCAGGAAGCAATTCCTGGGTTTGTTGGAGGTGCAGCTGCTTAGAGTAAAGAATCCAAATGAAACTACACCAGGTGTGATAGCTAAACTGACAGGAAGGTTATATATAATATACTTGAGGTGATAAATTTCCATTTTAATATAAATATTAGATAGCAGCTCAAATTTACGTTCAGAAAATTTCCCCATGGACACAGTTAAATAATAGGGAAAAAAATATCCCTTCAGCTGATTGGTATCTGAAGAGGGCTTGGCCCCTTTCTCCTTGAAAACAAACATCTAGCACTTAAAGCACTGATAGAAGTGTCCACCGAAACTTATGGAAGAGATCACTTCAGCTCTGACCTCTTATCACGTGGCTTTTAAATAATTTCCATCTACATATATAAATTCAACCTAATAAAGACAGCCTATGAAAAATAACTACTAAAAATTCATAAAGAAAAATCATAAGGTCAGTTAGAAAATCATAAGAATGGTTTTCTGAAGTATTAAAAACTGGTTTCACGGGGCGCCTGGGTGGCTCAGTGGGTTAAAGCCTCTGCTTTCGGCTCAGGTCATGATCCCAGGGTCCTGGGATCGAGCCCCACATCGGGCTCTCTGCTCAGCAGGGAGCCTGCTTCCTTCTCTCTCTCCCTGCCTCTCTGCCTACTTGTGATCTCTGTCTGTCAAATAAATAAATAAAAATCTTTAAAAAAAAAAAAAAAACTGGTTTCACTCTGGAAAACAGCATGGAGGTTCATCAAAAAGTTGAAAATAGAGTTACCTTATGACCCAGCAATTGCACTACTGGGTATTTACCCTAAAGATACAAACGTAGTGATTTGAAGGGGCATGTGCACCTGAATGTTTATGGCAGCAATGTCCACAATAGCCAAACTATGGAAAGAGCCTAGATGTCCATCAACAGATGAATGGATAAAGAAGACGTGGTATATATACACAATGGAATACTATGCAGCCATCAAAAAAAATGAAATCTTGCCATTTGCGATGACGTGGATGGAACTAGAGGGTATTATGCTTAGGAAAATAAGTCAATCAGAGAAAGACAAAGACAACTATCATATGATCTTCCTGATATGAGGATGTGGAGATACAACATGGGGGTTTGATGGGTAGGAAAATAAATGAAACAAGATGGGATCGGGAGGGAGACAAACCATAAGAGACTCTTAATGTCACAAAACAAACTGAGGGTTGCCAGGGGGCGGAGGGTAGGGAGAGGGTGGTGGGGTTATGGACATTGGGGAGGGTATGTGCTATGGTGAGTGCTGTGAAGTGTGTAAACCTGGCGATTCACAGACCTGTACCCCTGGGGCTAATAATACATTATATGCTTATAAAAAAATTAAAAAAAAAAAAAAAGCTGGTTTCACTGGAATATTTTTAAAATAGGAAATTAGTACATTCACTGTTTCATAAAATCTGAGAAAACTAAACCGAACTTCCATTTTCCATAAGTTTCATTTTAAAGCACAGCTAAAGAAGGGTGAGGGTTTGATGCCTGAGATGCTTGTGCTTAATTTCTAAACCAGCTGATTAACCTGAAGAAAATCATACTTCCATCATGTCCCTTACCTCTTGGGATCCTGTGACCTACACAGGACCATGGGGTTAAGCGGTAATAACAGATGTGAAATTGCTTAGAAAATATAAGAGCCATTTTAGAAGACACAGCATATTTCATCTAATCATATACATCCAAACGCACCTTGCATATGTAAGTGAGTATGTAGTCTACTTTCCAGACTCAAAGAGACTCGGTTGGCTTCATATGAAAACTATTTTCGGCCTCTTACCTAAGCTCCCAAGTATTTCTCTCAATGAGTCTTAGCAGAAAAACGAACCTGAGAAGGATTTAACAGGACTTTCGATTCTGAAAAATCCAGCATCAAACACTATTTTATCAACTTCCTTTGGCATTACAGAGGACGCTGCCTCCACAGGTTCTTCCTGCTTCATCCTCTCTCTCATCGCATTTTTTATGGCAGCGAGGCGATTTCTAGCTGCAATTCTTCCGCCATCGTCCTGTTTGGGCTTACTTGCTACCCCTGAGACAACTTTCTTCTGCAAAGAGAAATTATGTATTAAAGCTACTCATTATCATCTTAGAAGAAAAACAATTAAAACATACATAAAATATTAAACACAGTCATCATATGCTAAGCACTTTCCTTGTATGTGCTAACAATGCCAGAGGCCAAAGGCAAAGGACAAGCCACTGCCCTCGAGGAGTTCACAGCTTAAGGAAGGGCTAGATATAGATACTAAGAATAATAAATGTCAAGATATGGACAAAATCAGACAGCTATAAGACAAAACAAGGCTATAACCTAAGTCATCAAGAAAGACTGACAGAAGTAGCCTGTGCTGGAATCACGGTTAGCCAGGCTACCAGATGGAATGAGGAAAGGTCTGAGCACAGAGAACAGCATGGCTGCAAAGCCAGAAGTGAAAGAAAATGCAGAGGAGGTAAAGTGGAAGGAGGTAAGCAACAGGTAGATTATAAAATCCCTTGCAGGTAACCATTTTAAGGAGCTACATTTATACAGAGGACATAGGAATAGAGCTTATTGATGATTTTTAATCAGTAGAGTAATATCATCAGCTTTGTGATTCAGAAAGGCCATTCTGTCCATGGCCCAGAGAAGGGACTGGAAGGTTACCAGCCAGTTAGGAAGACTACTGTACTGATAATAAGAAAAGATGACAGTAGTTAGGTTAAGGAGGAAAATGGAAAAACATGAATGGCTTCAAGAGATATCTAAGGGGGCAAACTGAGAGGACTTGGCAATCTATTGGATATGTGTGTGTGGTAGAGATGATGAACCAGAGAAAGGACTAAAGAAGATAGCCGGGTTTCTACCTTGGACATCTAGTGAAATGCCAATACTATTCTCTGAGACAGAGAAACAGTGATGTGTGTCCAGATGATTTTAGTTTGGAACATAACTTAAAATCTTAAGGTACATGGAGTCAGGATATATAGAGCTAGAGCTTAACATTAAGTGTGGTTTGAAATACAGATTTGGGATTCATCACAGAATCGGTAAGACTGTACAGAGAGAATGTGGAAGAAAAAAAATAGAGTTGAGGTAGAAATACGGATATCACAAACATGTAAGGGTAAAAGGAAAACCAAACTGCAAACATGACTGAAGAATGGGCACAAAGGCAGGAGGAGAATCAGAATATAATCTCAAGAAAGAGGGAATCAACCACATTTAATCCTGCAAGGGGGTTGGATTTTAAAATTAAGTATCTAATAATTCAGTGACTAGAGAATCAATACTCTTGGTGATAACTGTTCTAGAGGCAGAGAGAGAGGTGAAGCTGAATTGCAGGGAGTTGGAGAGAGAAGTGAGAACCAACATAGTAGCAACAGAGTACAGACAGCTTTTTCTAGACGACTGTCTGTGATAAGGAGTTGGGAACATCACAAGATGTTTTTTTCTTTAATGGAAATAAAGATAAATTCTAATCCAACTAATTCAGACTCTTAAACATATCTAAAAACTGATGGAAAAGGAGAAAACAAGGCTAAATGATGGGATGAGAGACCAGTGAAGAAGAGGTCAGAGGGAAGGGTATCAAAGTAGAAGTAATAGTTTTAGTTTATTTGTCCCATAATCTTAACAGCAGCCTGTAGAATAAAGTAAGAGGAGACAGAGACACCTGGTGATGAGGGAGAGAATTACAAGGCTCTGACTGAATGTCCTGCTGACACAGCCATTATGTGGAGCACTGATGACATTGATGTTTCCAGGACCAGGTACTCAATAAGAAATACCCACAGTGGCTTCAAAATATTCCAGCTTTCTTCCCCATTTCACAGATCTGAAATCCATTCATTTAATTTAGTCACTTGTCATGAGACTTCATTAGTAAAATGACACTGTAATAGGTTCTTTTAATATTCTACCACCTTAAACTCCTACGGTAGGATTTAAAACAGATCTTATTTGGATTACATAATAATAACCAATTTAGAAACCTGATTCTAAACCAAAGGTCTTCTAAAATATAAAGAAAAACTGGCAACATGCAAAGTGGTTTGAGAAGCATCATCTGCCCAAGAACATTTGAGTTCAAAACATTATTAGAAACAAAGAGACAGGAATGGAAATGTATCATGTTAACAAAGCAAATGTTACAGAAAATAAGAAAATTTACAAGATAAAGCATAGGGAAGACGATAGATATTCTAAAGAGCCATTTGTTCCTCTCTGCTATTTAAGAATTCTTTCATTTTGAAATAGATCACTCAAAAGACTACATAAAAGAGAGGTGGCATAGCCTACTGACTAAGAAACACAGATTCTGGAACGAGAAAGTCTGGCCCTGAAACCCAGCTCCACTTTTTGCAAGTAATTTCTGGTTGTCAGGTTCCTCAACTGTAAAATGGGGAGCAGAACCCCATGGGGAGCACAACAGGATTGTTGTGATGATTAAATGAGTTTATACAAGTGAAATATGTGGAACAGTACTTGGCGCAGACCACACATTATAGGAATTATGTAGTGCTACTATTAGAATTACAACAAAATGGAGAGGCACAGTTTGCAGTAAAAAACAAACATGCAGATACCCACTGTTTAGTAACTTAGAAGCCCTTTAGGAGTCCCAATTCAATTACAGCCCCTCCCTCCCTCCAGAAATGACACTAAATTTAGTGTTGACCATTTCCTTATTCTTTCTTCAAAGGCAATCAGGACGTTGTAATTAATACATGGAACTTTATTTGAAAAAGATAAAAAATCTGAAGCTAAATGTTTTTAAGGCTTAAAAATAAAAATTTGTTAAAGTAGAAAAGTCTGTATGAGAAATTTGGATATAAAACCACAAACTTACCCGAACAACTTTTTTGCTTATATTATTATTGTTCTGCCATCCAGATTCCTCAAGTTTGGTCAAATTGTTGAATTTTTGGTTTACATCTTCTATCTGTTAATAAATAAAGTACAAGTTTATCAGATTAAAGCTAACCACTGAAGCTTCAAAAAAAATTAAGAATGGTGACTTGGACTGGTGGCATATAATTTAAACTAAGTCATTCTTAATTTAGTATTCAAATCAAGAATTTTTTTTTTAGGATTTTATTTATTCAATAGAGAGAGAGAACACAAGCAGGGGGAGTGGCAGACAGAGGAAGAAGCAGGCTCCCCAATGAGCAAGGAGCCCGATGTGAGACTGATGCGAGACTTGATCCCAGGACTCTAGGATCATGACATGAGTCACTTAACCGACTGAGCCACTCAGGCGTCTCCCTAAAAAAGAATTCTTATGGTAAATTGCTGTCATTTTTTGTTTTACAAGCTTCTAATATCTACATAAAATATGAAGAACCCTCCTAATTTATTTTTGACCATTAAAATGCAGGAGATATTTATATGTTTTTATGTTTTGTTTCCTAAATTATACAATGTGAACACAGAACACATTATGTCTTCTTCTTCTTTTTTTTTTTTTTTTTTTTAAGATTTTATTTATTTATCAGAGAGAGAGGGGGAGAGAGCGAGCACAGGCAGACAGAATGGCAGGCAGAGGCAGAGGGAGAAGCAGGCTCCCCGCTGAGCAAGGAGCCCGATGTGGGACTCGATCCCAGGACGCTGGGATCATGACCTGAGCCGAAGGCAGCTGCTTAACCAACTGAGCCACCCAGGCGTCCCTGTCTTCTTCTTCTTTTTTTAAATTTTTAAACACAATGTTTTCTGCAAATACTTTTTCTCAGTCTATGGTTTGCCTTCTCATTCTCTTGACACAATGTCATTTTAAAAGATTCAAGTAATATATCCACTAGCAGAATGAGAACGTATGAGACCCTTATCCTCCTGGTACGATCCTCATCTCTTCTAGTTATCTGAAGGGGTGCTTTCTGTGTGCCACTTTAGGGAAGGTTAGAACAAGCCTTCCCACATTCCAGTCAGGGCTTACATTAACCTCCACTGCGTCTAAAACACATAGCTCCGAGAGAGGTCACTGTGCAGACATAAACAAGATTTGGGGCACCTGGGTGGCTCGGTGGGTTGAAGCCTCTGCCTTCAGCTTGGGTCATGATCCCAGGGTCCTGGGACTGAGCCCCACATCGGGTTCTCTGCTCAGCAAGGAGCCTGCTTCCGCTTTCTCTGCCTGCCTCTCTGCCTACTTGTGATCTCAGTCTGTCAAATAAATAAATAAAATCTTTAAAAAAAAATAAATAAATAAACAAGATGGGGGGCCAAAGATGGCTTCAGTGATGTCAGTGTATGATCCTTATCCATCTGGTATTTCCAATTTCCTCCAAAGAGGTCACAACTGTCAACAGGTAGCAAACATGCCCACATTCCCCTACTACGCATATATACACATATGTATTCTCAGTTTCTCTCCTGAAAAAATGTAAGTTCCAAAAAGACTCAGGATTACACTTATGATCAACTGATGTTCAACGAATGTGTCAATATAATTCAATGAGAAAACGATAGTTTTTTCAACGACAGTGCCGGGGAAATTGAATATCCACAGAAAAGAGATGAATTTAGATTCTTACCTGTATCATACACAAAAATGAACTCAAATGAATTAGATACCAAACTGTGGAACTAAAACTACAATACTTTTAGAAGAAAACATAGGATAATCTGTTAGCTGACATTAGGCAGAAAGAGTTCTCAGACATCTAGAGCCATCCAACTTAATTTGAAAAAACAAATTTTATATAAAGGGTCAGGAATCAAAATAGCCTTGGATTTCTCAACAGCAACACTGAAACACTGAAAGCTGAGAGAAAATGCCCTCAACACTCTGAGGTAAAATAACTTCCAACCCAGAGTTGTGTACCCAGCCAATCACATGTGAGGGTGAAAAGGCAGTTTTTAGACACCCAATGTCTCAAATTTTACCCTCATGTTCCTTTTCTTAGGAAACCAAGTGAGAACATATCACCAAAAATGAGGGAGTAAGCGAAGAAGCAGAAGGTGGGACTGATCTCCAGATGGGGGCTATGGGAATGGGGGGCTGAGGTGAGTTGAGGTGGGCAGTTAGGAAGATGTAGTTGAGGTTGGAGCAGGAGGACATAGGTCTCTGTGAGATTGGGCTCTGGGAAGCTGAACTAAATATAATACCTGATTTCTTTGCTTTTTAAATTGTGTTGAGGAGGTTTATACAGACTTTAGAGATGAACTGATGATAGACACAGAAAGACTAAACAAATGAAAAGCAAAAATGATTCAGTAGAGAAAAAAGGAAGAAAACATAATAATGTCCATTGCTGTATAGCCCAGATGTGAATAGTGTTTAGGAAGTCAGGATGATGTGTTGGTTTATGTCCAGTTTTTATATATTTACCAGTTTTCATAATAATGAGCTGGTTTGGGGCACCTCGGTGGCTCAGTGGGTTAAAGCCTCTGCCTTCAGCTCGGGTCATGATCGAGTCCCGCATTGGGCTCTCTGCTAAGCGGGGAGACTGCTTCCCTTCCTCTCACTCTGCCTGCCTCTCTGCCTACTTGTGATCTCTCTCTGTCATATGAATAAAAAAAATTAATAAAATAAATAATGAGCTGGTTCACTACCATCCTTTAAAAGCAGCCAATTAGGCGCGCCTGGGTGGCTCAGAGGGTTAAAGCCTCTGCCTTCGGCTAGGTCATGACCCCAGGGTCCTGGGATTGAGCCCCACATCGCATCTGGCTCTCTGCTCAGCAGGGAGCCTGCTTCTTCCTCTCTCTCTGCCTACTTGCGATCTCTGTCTGTCAAATAAATAAATAAATAATCTTAAAAAAAAAAAAAAGCAGCCAATTATTTTGTGTTTTTCAGTGTTGTATTAATTGATGTATTTGAAGATTTTTTATGTCTTCATATTGTTTATGTTTATCATCTACTGATCATTTCCCAGCTTCGGCTTTTGGGAGCCTCTTCAAGTTAGCTCTGGGAGAACTCTTTTGAGATTTAATCTAATATTATAAAACTTAGCAGATATAAATGCACAATTCAGTGATTTTCAGTAAATTGGCAGAGTTGTGCAACCATTGCCACAATCCAAATGTAGAATATTTTTAGCATTAAAGATCTTCTTTCCTATGTGCTTGCTAGTCAATCCCCATTCCCATACCCAGCCCCAGGCAAGTAACTCTCTGTGGATTTGTCTTCTCTGGACAGTTGATATTAAATAGAATAATACAATATATAGTCTTTCGTATGTGGCTTCTTTCACTTAGCATTATGTTTTTGAGGTTTTTCCATGTTATAACATGTATCTGTACTTTGTTGCTTTTCATTGCTGAGGAGCATTTCACTGTATAAATACATCACTCTCTAGTCATTAGTTGAGGGACAATTGGATTGTCTCTACTTTGGTGAAGATGAATAATCTTCTGTGAATATTCACGCAGAAATCTTAGGGTGGACATTTGTTTTCATTTCTCATGGGGTAAATATCTAGATATTGCTGGGACATATAGTAAATTTACATTCAACTTTTTAAGAAACTGCCAAGCTATTTTCCAAAGTGATGGTAACATTTTACTTTCCCATCAACAGCATATGAGTTTTCCTAAGATTCCGCATCCTCAGACATTAACTTCATTTTCCAACTTTCTATAGAATCTTATATTTCTGCTCTCATAGTTTTTAACTTCAAAGAGTAATTTTTGTTGTTCTTGGAATGTTCTTTTTTTAATAGCTGCTCTTATTTGGCAGAGGAAATGCCTGGTCTCTTTGAGAATACTAACATTTGCATTTAAAAGTTATTTTCTTCTTTATTATCCTCATTTCCTCCAACCAAAAAGCTTTCTTTCTGGGGTGCTTTAACTTATTTTTTTCCCCTCAGGTTTGAGGCTTCCCTCAAATGGCTAGTGGTTCCTGAAATGGTATTTTGTATGTTACTGGCTACTGGTTCCTGAAATAGTATTTTGTATGTTAATCTCTAAGTTAAGGTCAAAAAGCTATAGAAAGTGTCATGTCCTCCCACACTTTTCCTGATCTTCCTAGTGAGTTCCACTATCATACATTACATTAGAGTATGTACGTACATTAGAGTGCAGTTATATGTTGTGTCTGACTCTCTAATAAGTTACAAACTTCTCTGGGAGAGAGAATGAGCCTGTTTTTCAACTCCTGGCACGATGCTTGGCACACAGTAAGAACTCAGTAATTGCTAGCTGATCTTAACTAGTAAAGACTAAATTTGTTCATTTTTCTCAAATATAGTTATTAAAGTCTATACAACAGTTGAATAGAATCTCAATTTCCAAACCTTTTGGAAATCACCCTGACAACATAGGAAAGAAGTGGACATCAGTTATAACATTTAGATAGTACTGGGGCACCCAGGTGGTTCAGTCAGTTAGGAATCCAGCTCTTGGTATCAGCTCAGGTCATGATCTCGGGCTGTAGGATCAAGCCCCATGATAGGCTCCATGCTCAGTGGGGAGTCTGATTAAATTCTCTCTCCCTCGACCCCTCCCACCGCTTGTGCTCTCTTTTCTGCTATATAATCAATCAATCTTTAAAATTTAGACAGTGCTTTACAGTTCATAAAAATATTATCTAATATCTCATTTAATATTACAGGTACCTAAAATGAGCACCCATTATCCCCATTATTTTATTTTTACTAACTCCATTTTCAAAAAGACCCACAGAGTTAATACACAGAAAATGCTTAGCTACATACCTGAAAACTAACCATATCCCAAAATCCATCCAGATCTGTACAAGTAGTCTCTTTTTCACCTCGTTTATATTCACAATTGTCCACCAGTCCTTCAAACTGCTTGAACCTTTCTTTCATAAGGAGTCTTGTTTGCCCAACTGCTGTGCGAATGAGATCTTTAGCTAAAGGAAATATGAAGTTGAAAGTTAAAGGACAAAACTGGACCTTTATTGCCAGCCTACCAGCTGATAAGAAGACCTCAAAGTAAATAACCTCAGGCTTATAGAATCAAATTCTTACCTTCATGCAAAACGAAAAATATCACTACAGTAAAACTTTATTTTACAAATACTGAGCATTCACTATCGGCTTTAATTCCTGCTAAAAATTAGCAATATTCATTCTCATACATATTGCTGTACATTCAAGAGCACTCTCCTTGTATTTAATAAGAATTCAATAACAAACCTAATAAGAATTCATCACACATCAGTATCAATGAAAGACTTCACACTGACAAAATACAAATGATTTTTTTTCTAAACAGCTTCCCCAAATAAGTAAGATTAAGGAACTTTCCTGAAAACCCGTTCCATATTGATTTAGGTAATTTTCATTTAGAATATTTATGTTTGATTAGACAATAACAGTTACAGACGCCACTCATAGTTATATCAATCGAATAACGGGTAAATGTCTAATTTTCAGGAATAACAATCAATATTCTAATTACTTAAATCTTTGAAATCATGTACCATTTTAGTACAGAGATATTAGCAAACATATGTTGACATATAAAAAATTCTTGTTGCTTTGAATAACAATGTAGCCAGTTCAGCTGAACAACCCTAGATCTTTGTTATGGATAAATATAACCATATTTTAAAAACCAAAACTAAAACAAAAAAATATAAATGTTCCCTCACCATCATCTGGAATGTCCAATTCAAGCTTCCTGTCCCACTCAAGGCAGTGCGAAGTTAATTTCTCAGTTTCTGAACGAAGAATATTTCTAAAATTATGACATACATTTCAGTTTTATTAAATGTTCCTTATATTAATACCTAAGTATTCACATTCTGGCACATGTAACATTAGGAAGGTTTAAAAGATAGTCACAATGTTAATTTTTCAGAGTAGATGCTGACTTTCTGAACTGTGATACATTAAAATCCACAAATCCAAGTTGATACACTCTGTCCCTCTTTCTACACCTAAAACATACCCAAATGGTTAATGTCAAGAGCCGCTTTTCATGCTAGTATTTCCAATTTCTTCCATTCTTATTTTTTAAAGACTTTATACAATCAGATGTTCCTTACTTCTCCTGTTATTAGCTCTTTGTTATTGTCCACGGAGCTAAGACCAACCCAACTCTCAAGAGTAAGTTGAAGGTAAAAACTGTTAAGTATGAAACAACAATGATAGAGCCTTTCTGATTCTCTATAATTCTTAGGCTTTGCTTGCCACTCCAAAGGCAGCGGTTCTCAACGGGGGTCAATTTTGTCCTCTAGGACACATTTGACAATGTCTAGAGGCATTTGTGTGTCATGAACCGGAGGAGCACTACTGGCCAAGGATGTTACCAAACAACCTACAACGCAGAAGGTGGTCCCCATAACAATTATCTTGTCTAAGATGTCAATAGTGCCAAGGTTAAGAAACACTGGCCTAAGGTAAGTGTAATCTGTTTCTTTCTGAAAAGCATCCTCACAGGAGAAACTGAGAATAGTTTTTGTTTTTTAGAAGAAAACTTCAGCTGTTTATATCCAGTGGCATGACAGAGAATGACTTAATTTACTAGAAAAGAGAACTGGCTTAGATCTGACATTATTTAGTTGGGTAAATTGCTTATTATCTCAATGTCTCATAGTTGAAAACACAATGGACTAGCTAAATTGCTAAAATCCTTTATAATTCTGAAATTTTGTGCTCTAAAAATAATTGAAGCGGCTTTCAAACATATAAAAAGATACTCATTCATAATTGAATAAATATTGAGACTATAGGCAAGATAATATTTCTTATCTACTTAATTGGCAAAGCTCAAAAAATTGTTAACATTATATTGGAAAAGGTATGAGAATGTTCTTGCTATGTTCATTCATGAATAATAGCATGGGGTGCCTGGGTGGCTTAGGCAGTTAAGGGTGTGACTCTTGATTTCAGTTCAGGTCATGATCGTGGGGTTGTGAGATGAGCCCTGCGTGAGGTTCCACGCTGGACTGGAGTCTGCTTCAGATTCTCTCTTTCCCTATTCTTTTGCCCCTCTGCCCCTCGCTTGCATGCACACATGCTTGCTCTCAAAAAAAAAACAAAAACAAAAAACAAAAAAAAAAAAAACGCCAAAAACCCACAACATATACATAAACATGTATGTGTGCATGCCTGCATGTGAACTATAATTTAGAAAATTTGAATATTGACTGGATATTTTATGACATCAAGTAATTATTATGATTATGTTAACCACAATAAGTGTTATGGTTATGTTAACAGGAGTCTTTAACTTTGAAAAATACCGACAAAAATATTTATGGATGAAGTGATATGATTATCTGGGATATTCTTAAAATATCTTGAGTCAGAAGTATATGGGAATAAATATGAAACAAGATTGACCATGAGTGATGGGGGTTCAGTGTACAAGTCCCTGCACCTTCATATATGTTAGAATTTTCCACAATAAAAAGCTTAAAAAAAAAAGCAACATTAAATCATTTCCTGTGTAATGTGGAAGGTTGGGGCCTGTCTCCAAATGCAGTCCTCTGATTTGTTTCCAAAGTCTGTAGGTGACATGGTTGAGGTTCCCCAAATAGGATGTTAATTTTCACTCTTCACAATTGGAGAAAAGTAATCCTATCTCATGATTTAGTAGGCCAAAGAGTTTCCTAACATCTCCCACTATCCTTCTTTTATAAAATATTAACTTGGTTCTTTTTTTTGGTGTGGTCGGGGGGAGTAGGAGAAAATAGGAACTCCCCATACTCCCTTGCTGAAGGGAATGTAAATTGAGGTCGTTACATATTTTCACATGAGAGAACTGGAAAGTATACAAAGTTGTTCTTTGTAGCCTTGGGTGTATTAGTAAAAGACAGAACTCAATGTAAATAATCAGCAACAGCAATATACTATTAAGTCAGTTGTGGTTCTTTCACATACTTGGATACTATGTGGTCACTAAACACACACACATATCCACACCCACAAACAAAATAACAACATGAAAAAGCTCTGTAAGTATTAAAATGGAATGTCTCCTACAATAAACATTAAATGAAAACAGAATAGTAAGCTATTATTTGTATAAAAAAAGGAAAAAATACATATTTTTGTCTCCCTATCTATTTTACCTATCTCAAAGTTTTCTTTCACAAAGCATGAATAACACTTGCCTCCACGGAAGGTTTGAATTGCGGCGTTAGGAGATAGTTGGGAAAGGGCTTCTCACTTGTACCTTTTTCTACCTTTCAAATTGGAAACCACATGAAAGAAAATACTAGCTACTGAAAAAATACATTTTAAAAAACAAATGAAAATCACCCAGAGTCTAATTTATCTATTATATCAAGGTTAAAATAGTTTAATTTCCGTTTTAAATATCTACACATTAATACAAATTCTTACACTAGGAACACCTGGACAAACCTGAAATATGGCACATCGTGGCGGGGCTGAGATACCTGATCTTCATTTATTTCAAGTGATGGGACTTCTTTTATTGTAAGGCCATCTGAATTTTTAGTAGTCTCATCTTTATTTAAGACATGTTCTACATTCCCTACAAAAGACAAATTTTAAAAATCCTTTCATTCTTTTGTTGTTGAATTTTAACATTTTATTTCTGCTTCAATAATTTCATTTACCACATCTCCTCTAAAAGGTCTCAATGATTTCATCTCTTCAAATTTACATTTATTTTCTCCTTTTTCTCAGTCTGCATTCCTAATCCCAGATGTCTTTCCCCATATTTCCCATCTCTTCTAACCTTGTGGGGATTGAAAACAAATCTCTGATAAATCACAATCCAGAAGGCAAGTAAATATTTAATTAAAATACCATACCTTTATTCCAAACTGTTAGAGAACCCAAAGTACACTGTAGTTTATCTGAATCTTGATGTACTATCTGCATAGAGTAAGCTTTACATTGTTGAGCCAAAATTTCTTTTGTCACTTCTTGAGTCTTATCACTGAAAACAAGAGCAAAAATATACTTCTTGAACCATAAATCCTATACATCTAATTGAAGGATTTCAAAATTACATTGCTTTTTAAAAACCTGAGATAAAAATAGAAATGTATGGTGTTTTAAAGTTTGTTTATTTAATCTCTACACCCAGCGTGGGGCTTGAACTCATGACTCCATGATCAAGAGTTGCAGGCGCTTCTGACTGAGCCAGCCAGGTGCCCCAGAAGTATGTTCATTTTAAAAACAACATATCCGGGCGCCTGGGTGGGCTCAGTGGGTTAAGCCTCTGCCTTCAGCACAGGTCATGATCTCAGGGTCCTGGGATCGAGTCCCGAATCATGCTCTCTTCTTGGCAGGGAGCCTGCTTCCTTGTCCCTCTTTCTCTGCCTTCCTCTCAGCCTACTTGTGATCTCTCTCTGTCAAATAAATAAAAAAAATCTTAAAAAAAAATTTATATATATATATATATATATATATATATATATATACACACATATACATTCCAGAGCAGAAAAATTTAAACACCTATATAGTGGGGATGCCCATCTTTACTAATTGTAATGAGATCTAAAGATTTGAAGATCTCTTAGCGGAACAAACACTTAATAGTCTTGCTGCTGCTGAGCAGTTTCTAGTAAATTTGCCAACAGCCAGTCTACAAAACAATCTTGCCTTTTAAAGATTCCAAGTGATCCCACCATAAGGCCTGCCCCTCATTTTGCAAGTTAATCATTTTTGCCTTTAGAGGTAATTTTTCTAAAGTAATTCTCAGCAAAAAAACCACAAACAAAAGCCCATGTCTGAGCTACAGTATTATAGCAATTACTTCTTTCTAAAACTTTATTTATAAGTGATAAATAGTCATTTATTAAAAACAACAAAACACAAATTGTACTGTCAAAATAATGTTAATAACAATGCACAGGAAATAGCAAAAGTGTCAAATAGATTATTGTAGCTTCCTGAAGCATTTTTTTTTTTTTAAGATTTTATTTATTTATTTGACAGAGAGAGATCACAAGTAGGCAGAGAGAGAGAGAGAGAGGAGGAAACAGGCTCCCTGCTGAGCAGAGAGTCCGATGTGGGACTCGATCCCAGGACCCTGAGATCATGACCTGAGCCGAAGGCAGCGGCTTAACCCACTGAGCCACCCAGGCGCCCTGAAGCATTTTTTTAAAAACCAAAATTTCACGATTTACAAGTAAATAAACTAAATAAAAACTTTTAAAAAGCACTTGCTAAATCTAAGAAAGGCATTTGTTACCTATCTTTGCAAGAAATTCATTAACATTACATTCTTACACTTCTGTTTTTAAAGGGGTCCAGGCATAACTGGGTGTCAAGAAAGCATTGGCACTTCTGGGAGTCATAGGTGTTACTTGATAGGTCTTCAGGCCATCCAGTGGCTGAAACATAAAATCCTGAGGTGCAAAGGATTTCTTCCCTTTCATTTTTGCAGTGTTTGTCTTAGGTAAGTTCTCCATCTTTGGTAAGATTCCATCTGGATCCATTCTCTTAGTTGCACTGGTTTGTGAACCCAAAGTATTTTCTTCACTATCGACTTTGAAAGAAACGACCTAGTTGTGAGTAAACAGAATAGAGTGAGAATTCCTCTTCTGGGGATACAGTTGACCGATTCTTACAGGACTGAAAATGTGGAAACTGAGTTATATGTCCCACAAACATAATTTAAAAAGACAAACACAAACACAGTGAAATGAATAGAAGGAATCATAAGACCACCTGCAATAAACCATTACTATGATCCAGAAAGAGAGAGAACCAATCTTCGTTATAGGAATAAATAATAGTTTTAGGTGTTACAACACATTAAAATATATGAAAATTAAGGTGGAAAAATTAACTCACCTAACAAAAACAAAATCTTTTTACTTAGATTATGCTGATAATTACAATAGTTTCAGAATCAGAAATCCAATGTTTATTAGATGACTACTTCTGTCAAGTACCAAATCCTTTTTGCAAATAATCTTAATTATAAATAACCTTGTCATATAAGCAAAATTATTTTTCAGTGTTATACAGTAAGATAAACCATATAAAATGTGAAGCATATCTTCTTTTTCAAGTCAATTTGTTTTTTTTTTCACTTGAGATATAAATTAACATATAACATTACATTAGGTTTAAGTATATAAAATGATTCAATATTTGTATATATTGTGAAATGATCACCACAGTAAGTCTAGCTAATACCATACATAGTTATAAAGTTTTTTTTTCTTGTGATGAGAACTTTTAAGATCTACTCTCTTTGTAAGTTTCAAATATGCAATATAGAATTATTAACTACAGTTACCATGTAGTATGTTACATCCCAGGACTTACTTATTTTGTAACTGGAAGTTTGTAACTTTTGACTTCCCCGCATCCATTTCATGTAGTCATTTAAATATAATTTTTAGAAGTTTCTGATTTTCGACAAGATATGAACGGGAACCAGAGTATCTCAACCTGGACAAGAATTTAAGGGTGACAATGTCCCTGAGGCCAACATGGCAGTGAAAGTAAAAACCTAGGTTAACCCTTATGGAGGAAATCAATCTTATGGGAAGAACTATGAGATCCAGGTGCTTGCTTACAAAGATTTATCCTATACTGCCTTCCTTGGAGGAGCTAAGTTTGATTCTTATGAGAATCTAGCCAGGTTTCATACACTCTAGCAAAACTTTTATTTTTAGGGTTATGGAATTATAACGTGGATTATAAGCCAAGGAATTGGGTCCTCAAATTGGGGTCTCTTTTTTGAAGATTCTACTAGGGTCTATGCTAGATGCTGTCAGAAATTTAGCTTATTTCATGGGACACCTGGATGGCTCAGCCTGCTACCCATCTGCTTTCAGCTCAGGTCATGATCCTAGGGTCCTGGGGACTCCTTGCTCAGCCTGTTTTACCTTCAGCCTGCTGCTCCCCCAGCTTGTGCTCTCTAGCAAATAAATAAATAAAATCTTTAAAAAAAGAAATGTGTGTTATTTCATATTTATTTAAAAAGATTTTATTTATATAAAAAAAAAGATTTTATTTATTTATTTGAGAGGGAGACAGCACGAGCAGGAGGGGCAGAGGGAGAGGGAGAGAGAAAACATCTCAAACAGACTCCACACTGAGCATGGAACCTGACGCAGGGCTCAGTCCCAGAACCCTGAGATCATGACCTCAGCTGAAACCAAGAGTCGGATGCTTATCTGACTGTGCCACCCAGGTGTCCCAGATTATTTCATTCTTAAAACTACTTATATAAAGTAGTGCAAGTTAGAGATGGGAAAACAAACTCATAACT
The DNA here is from genome assembly GCF_022355385.1 of Mustela nigripes. Taxonomy (NCBI): domain Eukaryota; kingdom Metazoa; phylum Chordata; class Mammalia; order Carnivora; family Mustelidae; genus Mustela; species Mustela nigripes. The sequence continues at coordinate 101,639,449 of NC_081569.1, forward strand.
TGCCCAAGGTTATCTAGCTAATTGGAAGCAGAGACAATATTCAAAGTCATGTCTAAATGAATCCAAAGTCAATATATTTCACTCTACTCTATCTTATCTCTTAGTGAATTTCCGTGTGAAGGTTTCTGGCAGCTGCGTTATTATATTTATCTCCCGTTAACCAAATTATGCTTTCTCTAGCTATAAAGCTCTGAGGATGTAATACTTGAAAAACAACAAAAGTAAATCCTTTTGATGCTTCTTAATGGCTCAAGACGTTTTAACACACATGTAGCTTAACCCTCTTGAAACAGTTCAGTATGCTTAATTTCAACTTTATGAAAATAGCAATAAGATTTTCAAAGTATCTAGAAATAAATAGGTGTTTATACTTTACCTTGTCAGGTTTTGTTTCTATCTTTTTGGCAGGTCTTCCTTGATTTGGTGTCTTTCTTTCTGTTTCATTATCTAAAATAAAAGTGAAATAAGACAGCCATTTTGACTAGATAGAAAATACTGCTTTTAAAGGATCAGGTAATTTGGAAAAGGAAAAAAGGCAACAAGAAGAATGTATATCTTAAAGGATTTTTTGATAAAGAGTAATAAATGAGATAAAAACAGATGAAATTTCCTGCCAAGTATAGGCCATCTTTTTTCAAAACAAAACTAAGGTGTCAAGGTATTTTACTTTTGTCTCTGACTACCAAATACCTATTTGTTATAGAAAATTAGTAAAATAAAGAAAAGCACAAAACCCCCACAAAATAAAAAAAAAATAACCCAAGGGGTGCCTGGGTGGCTCAGTGGGTTAAAGCCTCTGCCTTCAGCTCAGGTCATGATTTCAGGGTCCTGGGATCGAGCCCCACATCAGGCTCTCTATTCTGCAGGGAGCCTGCTACCCTGCCCCACCCCCCCCCTGCCCTGCTGCTCTGCCTACTTGTGATCTCTGTCAAATAAATAAATAAAATCTTAAAAAAAAAAAACAAAAACACCCAAGATTACATTACTCAGTAACAATCACTGTTGACACTCTAGGATATATTTTTCCAGTTTTATCCTAGGTTCACATAGTCACATACATGTTTTAGGATTGTGATCATACTGCTCAGAATTTGATCTGTTATTCTTTGTGCACTTAATCTATTTAATTCTTTCATAACACTGTTCTTTGATGTTTTCATTGTATTTCGCCAAATGGACGGGCTCTAATTTATTTGGGTTATTCATTTCTCTCTTTGAAGCGCTGCTAACACCAGATCAGGTACTTCCATCTTTGAGCACCCACTGTGTGTAGTTGACTGCTGAGGCATGGAAACTACCTTGGGAACTGGAATCTCTTATTTCTTTGCCTCTTATCCAGAGTTCTACATGATGATTTTTAAAACTGAACTCAAAAGCATCAAAGACCAAAACATCCTAGAACAGCCATTGATCAAGAAATAGTTCTTACCTTTAGTAGCTCTTGCAACTGGCTTTTCTGTTATAGTAGAGGAGACGGTTCTGGCAATCTGCTTTGCTGCCTGAGTGGCTGATCGAGTCATTCTCATGGATGTGGTCATTACGGGCTGTGTGACTGTGAGAAAAAAAAAAACCAAATCAAATGTTTGCTGCTATTATTAAATTACTGTTGTGGCAACATCAGAGCTTATTAAGATATATAATATAATAACTGCTAAATTCCTACCTTTTTTCTCTTTGTCCAACACTTTTCTTTCAGAAGTTTGTCTCTGACCAGGTCGGATTGTTCGAACATCACTCCCATTATTAATCTATTTAAAAGATTAGGTGCTATGTGATTTAACTGCATAATGAATCAAATTGCCACTTTTTTGGGGGGGCAGTTTTCCAAGTCATTTTATTCATTCAACCATACAAAGATTCCCACACATCTCTGCTACCCCCACCTTCTTCTGAAGAGGAGTGGAGTGAGATGGAGAGAAGGATTGAGCAAACCCCATCCCCCCAGGGGTCACTTACAAAAGGGGGAAATGGGGGAGGGGGGAGACATCCTAAAAATAGCAATGAATAAATGAGGGGTAACAGAACCACAAACACAAGGCTGAGGCAATGCCAGGGAGGGCGGTGGGGGTGTGGGGTGGATATGGAACCCTTCATGAATTTGCATGCATCCTGCTGCAGGGGCCAAGCTAACCTCTGGATTGTTCCAGTTTTAGCGTATGTGCTAGCGAAGTAAGCAAATTGCTACATATTTTATCTGTAAATTGACCCCATATCTCAAGTCTGTTTATTGTAAATGACCTGGCAAAAAATCTACTTCCCCAAATAAAATGAGATGAAGAAAAAAGGTTTGTTTTATACAATGGAAATTTTCCTCACAGCTTCTTTAGAATCTTAGACTTTAGAAAATGCTAATAAGGGGCACCTGGGTGGCTCAGTGGGTTAAAGCCTCTGCCTTTGGCTCAGGTCATGATCGAGCCCTGCATCGGGCTCTCTGCTCAGTGGGGAGCCTGCTTCCTCCTCTCTCTCTCTGCCTGCTTGTGATCTCTGTCTGTTAAATAAATAAATAAAATCTTTAAAAAAAGAAAATGCTAATAACCTGAGCTATTAAAAATAGCTGTCTATAATCTTCTGAGAATCCTTAAACAAACCAGGCATGCTTTCACTTCAAGACCTTTGAATTGTGTCTAGAAACTTCTGGATAGAAAGCTCTTTCCCATGGTTCATTCTTCCACTCCTTCAAGACTTCACTCAAGATGCCACCATCTCAGTGAGGCCCTACTTGACTGCCCCAATCCAAATCCCACCTGACACCCACTCTAGTACTCCCCTTCTCCCTTCGCTCTTTTTTTTTTTTTTTTTTTTACCTCCTCTATAATACAACCATCTGATCTGCTATATACATTTTTTTTAACTGTCTATCTCACATGTAAGCTCAATGAAAACAAGGAATTTTGTTCATTTTGTTCACTACTATACCCTAGAGAGAAACGGGGTAGACTCAAATGTTATTGAATACATGAAATTCAGGTTCCTCACCTGATGAAGAGGCATACTATTTTCTTCCTTGCCCACATCCCTTTATTTTAGTAATTTAGTAATCTTCCTAATAACTTCAGTCACATGGTGTTTTGAAGACCTGTAAGTTTATAACACCCACCCTAGGTGCTCTATTTTTATATCCCTATCTATATTTTTGATGACATAACAGAATGCATAACAGTAACTGCCCAGTAAACAAAAGAGTGTGACATAGGTTTTAGCATACATCTCACAAAAGATGTCATGCAAAGATATTTTCAGTGAGTATTTCCTTAGTAGCCAAGACAGTTTTATCACCATTAACAATAATACAGATTTTGGTATCATTAACTCTAGCAAATTAATCACCACACTTAAAACTGGTATTAGATTAAAAACCAATTTACTCTGAGAAGAAAAGTACAATTTGTCATCTTTGAAACCATTACCTAATAATTGTCAACTCTACCTTAGTCTGCTCCATTTGGTCTTTGGCCTTTGACCTTGTAATCCGTTCAGAAGATGGAACAGCCTTAAAACAGTCAAAGAAAATAAAGTTTAAAAAATGAATTGGCAAAAAAAAAAAAAAATGAATTGGCAAAAGTTTAATTTCATGTCTCTCTTGAAATAAAATTTCCATTTTAAAGTTAAATTTTATCCTTGATCATTTATGGCAAAAAGATACTTGCCAACTTGAATTCCTATTTTTTTCTGGTTCTGGCTTGGCTTAAAGTACATTTAAATTAGCAGCTTCAAAACCCATTTCTTGGGGTGCCTGGGTGGCACAGTGGTTTAAGCCTCTGCCTTCAGCTCAGGTCATGATCTCAGGGTCCTGGGATCGAGCCCCACATCGGGCTCTCTGCTCAGCAGGGAGCCTACTTCTCCCCCTTTATGCCTGCCTCTCTGCCTTCTTGTGATCTCTCTCTCTGTCAAATAAATAAATAAAATCTTTTAAAAAAACCCCAAAAGCTCATTTCTCAGTGAGCCGAAAGAAAAAATTTCAAGCCATAATTTCCAGGTATTTGAACTCTCATTAATAAGATTTGCTGGACTTATTCAGAAGGGAGTAGATGAACAGACTAGAGTATTAGGATCTTTTGTTTTCTGTTTAATGAAAAGATACTATACAGCTTACTCTCCCGGCTTTTACAGTTTGCCTTCGAGCCTCATGATTATGCATTTCTCCACTGTCAATAAGAAAATGGAGACTTGATCACAAAATGTGGAAAAAAACTAACATGAGAAAGACTGATTAAAAAGTGGCAAGAGGGGCGCCTGGGTGGCTCAGTGGGTTAAGCCTCTGCCTTCGGCTCGGGTCATGATCCCAGGGTGCTGGGATCTAGCCATGCATCGGGATTTCTGCTCAGCGGGGAGCCTGCTTCCTCCTCTCTCTCTGCCTGCCTCTCTGCCTACTTGTGATCTCTCTGTCAAATAAATAAATAAAATCTTAAAAAAAAGGTGGCAAGATCTTTATCAATTTTATCAATATTTATCAATTTTATAAAAAATTTTTTAAAAAAGTTTTATTTATTTATTTAACACAGAGAGGTATCACAAATAGAGAGGCAGACAGAGAGAGGGGGAAGCAGGCTCCCCGTTGAGCAGAGAGCCCAATGTGGGGCTCGATCCCAGGACCCTGAGACCATGACCTGAGCCAAAGGCAGAAGCTTAACCCACTGAGCCACCCAGGCACCCCAACTCTGTAAAATTTCTTAGACATAATCAGATTTCTCTCTTAGATAAGAAGTCATTTTCTTCCCTAAATCTCAGGGGAAATCTAGTGCTAAAGAAATTAGGCCCTTCTTAGATTGCACGGCCACCAGAATTCAACAGTGGCCATCTAAATAAAATAAAAAAAAATTATTGGTGAATCTTATTACTTAATACCGTGATGGGTCTCTTGTTCCCAATACACACACTATAATATATATATTTCCTTAAGTTTTTCATTTTATTCCCAGCATACTTAACATACAGTGTTATATTAGTTTCAAGTATATAATATAGTGATTCAACAATTCCATATATCATTCCATGTTCATCATGACAAGTGTGTTCCTTAATCCCCATCACCTGTTTGACCCCCTCCCCTCACCCACCTCTCCTCTGCTTACTATCAGGTTGTTCTTTAGAGGTAAGAGTCTGCTTCTTTGTTTATCTCTCTTTCTCTCTCTTCCTTTGTCCATTTGCTTCCCCTTACATATATTTTGAACATTTTAAAATAGTTGTCTATAGTTTAGACCAATGATTGGTATCCTATCTAAAAAAGTCAGCTTAAATCTAATCCCTTCCAAGTCTTCTTTGACGTTCCTCCAAACATAAATAAACTCTCCCTCCTCTGATATATAGACTATATTTATCTCTATCATCCTACCTAAAAACTATTGTATTGATTTTGGGTCCCTTCCCTCTTATCCGAAGGTCATTCACAGATAATAGTCAAAAAATCAAAGATCATCTAAATAAATCAATGAGATGTGTGAAAGCCCAGAAAAACAGGCAGTATTCAATAGGTTTTATGTTATTCAGTTTATATTTAAATCAGTAATGAGTACACAGTCTAAGATCTTTTATACTTATCTTTAAAATAGCACATCACCAGCGACTGCCTAAATTACAAGTCCCACTGCTCCAGTTCAAATTTCATCCTTCCTGACTCACTGACCATTTTCTTTAGATCACCCCTCCCCCTATGCAGGGTTTCAGTACTCCAGCCACTCAGACCAGTCTTCCTCAGTCACTCACTGGAGCCTGACTTCTGCCCACTCTTTTCCTATCTCAAGAACCTATAAACTACATCAACAGACCTGATTTTACTAATTTACTATTTACTATTTACTAATAAGGATAGTAAATTTACCTTTCTTGGCTCAGCTTTCATAGTTGTCTGGTTTGATAACAGAAAACAAGGCATATCAGGCCTATAAAGACCCACTTTAAATACTCCTCGTTTAGCTTTCTCTCTCTGCTCTTTCAATTTCTGAAGCTGCTTTTCTTCTTTATATTTTTGGAGCATTTGCTTTCGTTGATCACCTAGAAGAGTTTTCACTGACCCTAGGTAGAAAAAAACCCACAGTATATAATACATTTCAGAAAAAAAAGTTAGGCAAATGTCTAACTTCTAACTTCGACTGCTGTTAAGAAATGCTTTCAGTAACTTCTGTTAATTCCTTAGCACTCAAACAAGTTATTTCAACCTCTCTTCTTTTAAAATTTATATTTCTTTGCCTTTGTCTTTTCAAATATTTATTAACTGCTTGCTACACAGTAAGCATGCATTACTTCACTTTTGAATTAATGTGCGTGTATGCTAGCCACCCTCCAAGTTGACCCCAATGATTCTCACCTCCTGGTGATGATGCCTGCATATCATCCCTTCCCACACTCAACAGGGCTGGCCTGGTAACCAACAACATACCATGAAATGATGGTTTTGACTCCCAAGACTAGTCATTATAGACATTGAAATGTTTGCCTTGGCCCCTCTTGGACTGCTTGCACTGGAGGAAGCCAATGGCCTTGTAGAATCTTAAGGGGACTTGAATGGCCCTATAAAGATGTCCACATGACAAAGTCCTAAGGCCTCCTGCCAGAAGCCAGTATCAACTAGCCAGTCATGGGAGTGAGTCATCTTAGAAGCAAACCACCCAGTCTGAGTCAAGCCTGCAAGATGCATCCCTGGATGACATCTTGACCGTGACCTCCAGCACCACTCATTTAAGCTGCACCCCAATTCCTGCCCCACAACAACTGTGTGAAATAATAAATGTTTTAATTGTTTTAAGCCACTAAGTGTTAGGTTAATGAATACCCAATATTAGGGCTACTTGTCAGTTTCTTCAGCTCAACTTGGGTTTCCATCTACATACTGTTTGTTTTAACTGGTTTGGGAAGAAGAGGCTATGTGCAAGACATGCTTAGGCAGTGTGAATAAGTAAGTTTTTGCCCTTGAAGGGCTCACAGCATCCTGGAGAAATGAACAGCTTCAGTCTGGTTTAGTATGAAACAAATAGGAGAATGCACACAATAGAGAATCAGAAAAAACCTCTCTATGGGAAGAGGAAAGGCTCCTCAGAAAAGAGAATACCTGAGAAAGTTTCTGAAGAATGATTCTATTTGCCTACTGGGTAAGGGTTAAAAATAATTCATGAAAATAATACCCCAAGTAAGTAAATTTACTAAAAAATAAGCATGTATTTAAAATAGGTAGATTTTTTTTATGCCATGTAAATTACACCTCAATAGCGTTGTTTAAAAAAAATAAAAAAAGCCAGAACAGAACATGCGAAAGCACAGATGCTGAAATGGTTAAGCAACAAAACCTCTGGATTCTCAACTTCTCCTCTAAATGTTCCCGTCATCTCTTGATCTGACTGAAACCTGGCTCTCCCTGAAGACAGTCTCCCCAGCAGTCCTCTCACATGGTTGACTGTTTTTTCATCTCACACCAGTGCTATCACTGGACCCAAAGAGGGGAGGTGTCCTCATCACTGCTTCCGTGATTTCCAGTGTAAAGATCTCACCTTTACATTTCATGTCATCAGATCCTACTAGCCAGTACCCCAGCTTGTCTTCTATAGGCCCTCCAAGTTTCCTCTTGTCCCTTGAAGGCTCTAGCTCCTAGCTCACTCTCACTCTCTCTGTCACTATCATAGTACAAATCTTGATGACCCCTCCAATACCCGGGCTTCTCAATTCTCAGGCTTTCTTTCCTCCAGTGATCTCCCGATGGTCACATCCCTGCCAGTATTTCAATCTTTCTGATGCTGTAAAAGATAACACTTACACACCACACTGGAGCAAACAGAGAGATTTGCTTATGACCAAACACAAGCAGCCAGAGAGAGATCTCGGACCAACCCATGTCCTTCCAGAAACGTCAATATTTTGTCACACCTGTATTCATTTGTAACACAATTGGCACCTTACTTCTCATGCTATGATCCTAATGAAAAAAGCTAGTCAGTTGTCCCACAGAATGTCCTGCACTGTATATTTGTTTGTCTGCTTTCTCATGTTTTTTATTCATTCCTCTAGCCTTCATGTTTTCTATAAACTGGAAATTATATCTACGGTTTTGATTAGACTCAAGTTTAACTTTTGGGGCAAGACTGTGTCCTGAGTGATGCTGCCAAAAACCTTGGAGTCATTCTGCTCTTCTTTCTTTATCAACCCTACATCCAATCCATTAGGAAATCTTATTGGTCCAACCTCCTAAGTCTATCCAGATTGCAACCACCTATCTTTATTGCTATCATTTTGACCAGCCATCATCAACTAAATTATTGTAATAGTCTCCTACTTGGGTTTTCCTAAGGCCATGCTTGCTATCCTATAATCTATTCACAACACAGCAGCCAAAGTGATGCTTCTAATACATAAATCAAATTTATATAAACATCTATTAATCCTTTCATAGCTTCTCATTTCATTCAGACGAAAAGCCAAAGTCCTTATGATGTCCCCTGAGGGCTCCACAGGGGTGGGAGCTACTACCCCTTATTCATTTTTCTCTAGCCATGCTTGCCTACTTGTTTTCTCTGGAACGCACCAGGCTCACTCCCACTTCTGGTCCTCAGCAAATGGAAAATAAACCAGATACTTTAATAGCATACTGAAAGGGTTAGACTTATTTGAGATTTTGGTCAAGGAATAGAGCATTTGAGTGAGCAAGAGAAGAGGCAAGGAGATGACTTAACAGAGTCATAACACCTCTGGTTCCCAGACAAAAAAATGTCTCGTTCCTTCTCGAAAAGCCATCCACTATCATTCTATGACCCCATTTTCATTTCCTCCCAAATTCTAAGAGATGTTGTTCTTTACTTTCTCCCCTTCAACTACCAGCCCATTTCCTTGACCTTCAAACATGCATGGATCACCTCATCTCAAAAAAAAAAAAATCCTTTAACACTTTTATCCAATTCTTTTCTCTCACTTTCCTTTAGAACCACAAACATGATAAATCCAGAAGAAATCTTTTAGCCCAACACTCTCATTTACAGACTTGATTAAGCTTGAATATGTAGGGAGTCTTGTAAGTGCTACATATAATAATGGTCCTAGAAATAATAAAATTGAAGTAGTGAACAGTTAAACAACTTAGCATCCCATTTCATTCTCTATAAAACTTCTAAAAAAAACTATCTCTGTCATTTACTCAGCACTTACCCCCGCTTTATTTCACTGCGATCCAACTCCTAATGCCTGCTATATAAAGCAACTAAATAGGGGTCCAGTGTTCCTGTTGGCAAAATTCGAAAGTCATTTCCCAGTTTTCTTCCTTCTTGTCTATAGCATCCCTTGCCATCTAAGACACTCTACTTTTATTATTTTTATCTTTTGCTGAGGTCATTCCTTTCTTCTTTAATTGGCTTTTTCCTTTCTAATGACTCTAAGTCCTTTTAACAAATCGCAAGGGCAAATTCTTTGCTCTTCTGAGAAACTTTCCCATTGATAATGTATCCTTATTTCAGTTCTATTTTTAATGCCCCTAATCAATTTCTCTTGTCAATAGTCATCTTAACTGCTCCAAAAGTAAGAACTTTAGGATTCCTATTAGTCAATATAGATAATACAGTGCTATAATTCTCTATAAGTGAATGGCTTTAGCCTAGCCAGGGACTTGCACAGCCTTTACCTTGAACAAAGAGCATTTAGTTGTAGAAAATACCAAGTTACCCAGAATAATGTTTCAAAACTCCATGCTTCTGTTCAGGATTTTCTTAATCTCAGGTATTAAACCAAATTTTATTCACTTTTCAAAGCATTTAAAGTTACAATGGACCTTTACTTACTTGGCTTGACACTGGCCTTTTCTGGAACAAGCTTTTGACAGGTCTCATCTAATTCAAGAAGACTTCTACTTTCCAAGGTTGGAATGTTGACATCTTTCAAACCAAAGTGTCTATTTCGTTCATATTCCTTATGCCTGTTTTCTTTTTGAGACAGTGATTTCCTATGAGCAATTCTGGTTCTAATCATGTCGATACTTAAATCCTTTCTGTGTCGACTGGCAAAATGTGATGAAGACATCCTATCAGAGGAAAAAAGAGACCAACTTCCATGGACTTTTATTATTTAAAAAACTGAGATTTCAATCCAACTCCCATCCTATCTCAGAGTCTTTGAAAATAAAAACATTAAAATACACACACACACACAAGGAATAAGTAGGTAACACTAAAGAGAGGGAAGGAGATTATCAAAAGATAAAACATATTTCTTATTTAGTTCTAAATAGGAACTTGCTTGACAGATGAAGGGAAGCCCAGGAAGCTATGGTCCAGAATATAAACAGGAGGCATTAAGAAGTTAAAAAAAAATTATAAGCACACTATACTATTCAACAAGAATAATTAAGAAAGTCTGCCAGAAAACTCCAGATACAAGAAAAATTTGCAAAAGAAATGCAACAAATTAAAATGTTACAGGATTTAAAGCAATCAACAGAGTCTAAAAATAAGAATGCATATGACCTGGATGCCAATTAAGATTCTTCTTCAAGAGCCATGGGGAAGTGACAAAGGACTGTGGTTTTGTTTTGTTTTCTTTCTTTCTTTCTTTTTTTTTTTTTTTAAAGTAAACTCTACATCCAACCTGGGCCTCGAACTCCCTACAGGGAGGTGAAGAGTCCCACATTCTACCAACTGGGCCAGCAGGGACCCAAGGACTGTGCTTTTCATGAATCCTCCTTTAGTATTTGATTTGTCACCTCCTGCCAAGTATGAATTTACTACATATGAAAGAAAAAAATAAAACTTATGATTAGTTATTTTAAAATACAGCATAGCATTATACACCGCAGAGAAAGGAAGGAGAGGGAGAAAGAGAACGAACACTAAAGGGATATTTAATAATCACTTAAACCCTAAAAGATAGTATTACCGCCATTATACAGATGAGGTAAATTAACTGCTCCGGTTAGCACGGCTAAAGGATGGTGGAGAGGGCATCCCAGGTCAGGCAGCCTGGCTTTTCGCATACATCTAAGCTCTGTTCTTTGACTTCCTGGAGTTTCTTCGAGCTTGAAAATCTAGAAATACCTTAGTCTTGCTTGCCTAGAAGTTCTCAGCCGGGGTGTTTTCAGTTTTCACAGGATCTGAGAAGAGCTACGGGAACTTAAATTTGGGGCCAACAGGACTTAGCGGTACCTACTAAATACTGTCCCGCCCCGAAGGCTAATTACGCCCCGGTGGCGAAACGCTGACTACTACCACACAGGTCAGGGCAACAAATATTTACCCTCCCGGAGAGCTGCGTCATCAACTACAGGAAGGACTTGTAACACGGTCCTCGAGGAGACTCCCCTGAGCTGCGCGTCTAGCCCACCGTCTCGGTCCTCCGAGACTTCCAGACCTTCTACAAAGTGGGCCCGCTCCTTCCCGCCCGCTCCCCAGCACCCACTTACCTGAGACAGCTTCTGGAGTCAAACCTCAACTGAACTAAAAGTAAAGAAACCTTTGGGTCTGAAGGACGCTGCCGCCTCAGAAGCAGGAACAGAGGCCCGTAATCCAGAGCTCCGCAAAATTCAAACTTCCCGCACCGAGCCTCTGATTGGAGGGGTTTTAACCAATACTTCCGGGAAAATGCCCGCCTCTTCCCTTCGAAGAGGCTTGCGATTGGTTTGCGCCTGGCGATATTTGAATTGATTGAAAGGTGAACGGACGGTTCAAAGGATGGGTGTGAGTGGAATGAATGGGCGGGTCTGCAATTGATGAGAGGCGGAGCAATGGGATTTCTGGGCCTGGGCCCACGTAACTGCCGTAGGAGTCATACGTACTCCCAGGATCCCCAGTGTCCGAGGAAGGATCTTGGCTTCCGGAGGAAGAGGAGCTTAGAGTTTCCAGGGCTTTTTAATTCCCTGTTTAGTCACAAAAATCAGAGTTTATCGGACTGTTTTCCTCAACGTTTCAAAGGAGGGACTTAAGCCATCAAATTCTTATTTTACTGTGTAGTGTCAACTTTTTTTTTTTAAGATTTTATTTATTTATTTGACAGAGATCACAAGTAGGCAGAGAGGCAGGCAGAGAGAGAGAGAGGAGGAAGCAGGCTCTCTGCTGAGCAGAGAGCCCAATGCGGGGCTCGATCCCAGGACCCTGGGATCATGACTTGAGCTGAAGGGAGAGGCTTTAACCCACTGAGCCACCCAGGCGTCCCTAGTGTCAACATTTTAAGGGTGCCAGTGTTTGTTTTGTTTTTAAGTATGCTCCATGCCCAGGGAATCCCAACTTGGGGCTTGAACCCCGGACCCTGAGACCAAGACTTGTGCTGAGATAAAGAATTGGATGCTTAAGGACTGAGGCACCCAGGCACCCCCCAGTCTTCCCCCGCTCCTCCATTTTTTTTTTTTTTAAATTTAAGTAAAATTCAAATAGAGTGAAAAACAGGTTTTTTAAAGTGTATATTTGATGAATTTTACTAAATATAAAGAGCTGTGTAACCACCACCCAAGAGTTCCTTCAAGCCCCTTTTCAATTGCCCACCTTTTAGATGATAGACTCCTCTGATGTCTATCATAAAAATAAAGGTGGTAGGTTTTTTTTCACATCCCCCTTTTTTCTCTCATGTTTTCGAGATCCATCCCTATTGTGAGTGAATCAACATTTAGTTGTTTTGATTATCAAAAAGAATTCCATTGTGTATAACTGACCCTTTAACAATATGGGTTTGAACTACATGGGTCCATTTGTTTGTTGTTTTCTTTTTTAAATATAAATACAGTACTGTAAATGTATTATCTTTTCCTTATAATTTTCTAACATTTTCTCTAGCTTACTTTCTTGTAAGAATAGAGTGTATAATACCTATACAAAATATGTTAATGAACTGTTTATGTTATTGGTAAGCTCCTATCAATTAGTAAAGTTCTAGGAGAATCAAAAGTTATACTCTGATTTTCTGCTGTGAGGGGGTTCATACCTCTAACCCCCTGTAGTTTAAGGATCAAATGTACTTTGCTTACCTATTCACCTACCAATGGGCAGTTAGATTGTTCCAGTTTTTGGTTATTATTAATGAAGTTGCTATAAACATTCTTGTACAAGTCTTTTTGTGGGCATGTTTTATTTCTCTTGGGGAAATATGGATGTGGAATTTCTGGGTCGTTGTAGGTAAACTTAATTTTATAAGAAATTGACAAGAAGTTTTCCAAAATGGTCAGACCATTTTACCTTCCCACTTGTGATACATAAGAGCCCCAGTTGATGGATATGCTTGCTAACATTTGGAATCATCACTCTAATTTTAACTCCTCTAATGGAGGATAGTGTAAGAAAGGGAGGCAGGGACAACGTTTCCCCACCCCCTTCACCACCAAGAGGAAACTACCCTTAAAAAAGCATTGGGTGACAGGAGCATGGAGAGTTAATCATATTTAAACAGCCTCCCAACATTCTCATAAAAACCTCTAGACTTAGAAACTCCAGTGGCAACCCTTTTGGGTCTCCTCCCTCTTAGGGAGCTTTTTGTTTTTGTTTTAATATTTTATTTATATATTGGACCGAGGGAGAGATCACAAGTAGGCAGAAAGTCAAGCAGAGAGAGAGGGGGAAGCAGGCTCCCTGCTGAGGAGAGAGCCCATTGTGGGCTTGATCCCATGACCCGAGACCATGTCCTGAGAGGAAGGCAGAGGCTTAACCCACTGAGCCACCCAGGTGCCCCCCTCTTGGGGAGCTGTGTACTATCACTCAATAAACTTTGCTTTGCAGCCCACTTCTCTGTTTGATCTACCTCTTCATTCCTCAAAGCAGCATGACCAAGAGCCGTGGGCACTAAAGGAAAAGAAATCCTGAAATATCTCTCATAGGTGTGAAATGGTATTGAGTTTTAATTTTGTAGTTCCCCAATGTCTAATGATGGTGACCATCTTTTCATGTACTTATTAACTATTTTTATGTCTTGTGAAATATTTCTTCAGTTCTTTGGCCTGTTTTTAAAATTGGGGTTATCTTTTAAAATTTGGTTGTCTTTAAAGTATTCATTTGTAGTAGTTCTATCTCTTCTGAGTGCAAATCCTTTGTCATATATATATGTATTTTGAATATATTCTTCCAGGCTGTTGATTGACTTTTTCAAAATAATAAACTTTTAGTATGATTTCAGATTAACAGAAAAATTATAAAAATCATAGAGTTCCTGTAAGTCCCACATCCATTTTCCCATTACAGTTTCTCAGAACTTTCCTTGTTTTTGGTAAACTTGACAATTTTGAGGAGTACTAATCAGATATTTTGTAGAATGCCCCTCAGTTGGAATCTGTCTAATGTTTCCCGCATGATTAAGCTGGGGTTATGGGTTTTTGGAAGGAAGACCATAGAGGTGAAGCATCATCCCCATTATATCACATCGAGTATGTAATATCAACATGACTTATCACTGTTAATGTTAAGCTTGACCACTTTTTTTAGGTGGTGTTTGTCAGAATTCTCTACTGAAAGATTACTAATTTTCCTCCTTTCCAGACTGTTCTCTTTGGAAGGAAATAACTATGGACAGCCTACTCTTAAGGAATAGGAGGTTATGCCCCATCTTCTGAAGGACAGACATTTTAAACATAAGCTATTTGGAATGGTTTGCATGGGAGATTTGTCTTTTCTCTATTATTTATTTATTTAATCACTTATATCAGGACCCATGGATATTTATTTCAAAGATTTATTTATTTATTTTAGAGAGAGAGAGCATAGTGAGAGGGGCAGAGGAAGAGAGAGTGAGTCTTAAGCTGGCTCCATACCCAGCACAGAGCCCTACATGGGGCTTGATCTCACGACCCTGAGACCATGACCTGAATTGAAACTAAGAATCAAACGCTTAACTGACTGTGCCACCCTGGTACCCCATGGATGTTATTTTATACTCTAACACTACTTTATTTTTATGCTCAAATGTTTCTAACTTTGGCCATTGGTAGCTTTTTCAGTTTGTTCTTCTGTCACTTTAATATATCTTCATGATCGAAGAACTTTTTTTTGGTTGTTTTTAATTTGTTTTTGTTTAGTTTAGTAATTCCTTACTTTCTGACTCTGCAGGATGCTCTGAGCATACCTTGGATTTTCACTGCCCCACTACTAGGTCCAGTCATTGCTCTAATGAGCCTTGGTTCCTCTTATTGGAGAATGGTACTAGAAACCAAGTTCTGGATATGAGATGGGCTTCTTGCTACTGGATAGTCTCTCAGGTGACAGAAGGAAGAAATATACCGGTTTCTATTCTAAGGTATGCATATTTGTATCTATAAATATTTCTATACATAACCACCTGTATCTATATTAAATTAATCATGAAGTCATGCTGATGTCTCCAATTGTAATCCACTACCACATAAATCATTCTAGTTTTCTCCCTTTGCTTATCTGTAATCTCCCATTCTAAGAACAGAAAACTTGGAAAACCAACTCTGTTGGTTGCCTTTTCATTTTATTCATAGCATCATTAGTAGATAAAATGTTTTCAGTTTGATGGGTCTAATTTATCAATGTTTTTTTTTTTATCTTAGTGCTTTGTTTATTTAAGAAATACTTGTCTACCACAAGGTCATGAAGTTATTCTCCTGTTTTCTTCTAGAAATTTAGTTAGAGCTCTTATATTTAGGTCTGTGATCCATCTCAAATTAATTTGTGTGTGGTATCTCTAATCTTTTTTCACTAATCTCAAAGGTCCAGCACTACATATAAATGAAATCTGTAAGTATGGCCATTCGGGCGATTTTTCTTAGTTAACTAAAACTGTAGTACTTTAGTGTATTAAGAAATATAAAACAAGGGCACTTGGGTGGCTCAATGGGTTAAAGCCTCTGCCTTCAGCTCAGGTCATGATCCCAGGGTGCTGGGATCGAGCTGCACACCAGGCTCTCTGCTTAGCAGGGAGTCTGCTTCCCCCTCTCTCTCTGCCTGCCTCTGCCTACTTGTGATCTATGTCAAATAAATAAATAAAATCTTAAAAAAAATATATATATATATATAAAACAAAGCATGGTATATGGGAAGGACACAACATTGCATGTTCAATCCATTTAGCAACAAGGATGAGATTGGCAACTTTGGTGAGAATAATCTCAATTGAGATTAAAGGTGGCAGAAACCATAGTGGAATGAACTAAAGCTTCACTAGGAATTACTGAAACACAGGCAGAGAGTGTAAGTAAGAATTAATGTTTTATTGATGGAAAGGACTTTGAGGACTAATGACTTGTGTTAGATCCCACAGCTATTTAAGTGGCAGATCCACGACTCAAACCAAGGTATTTTTATCTTCCTAGCTGAAAATACGGCTTGTTTCAATGTTAATTTGAGGATGAAAAAGCACACGGGCTTTGGAGTCAAATAGATGCAAAAATTGCACCTTTAGGGGTACCTTGGTGGTGCAGTCAGTTAAGCCTCTGACTCCTGGTTTCATATCAGGTTGTGATCTCAGGGTCTTGAGATTAAGCCCTGCACCAGAGGCTCAGCGTGGAGGCTGCCTAAGATTCTCTCTCCTTCTACCTCTGCCTCTCCTCCCACCCCACCCCTACAGGCACACTCTCTTTCCTTCTCAGGTAAATAAATATATATATTTTTAAAATTGCAGCTTCACATTGGGAAAGTTCCCCAATTCTCCATGTCCTTATCTACCTCTTAGGAATGTTGGGAAGATTAAATAAAATAGTTGTAGTTCTGTTTCCTACCAAGATGCTGACCAAGTAAAATTGCTGCCTCCTTCTTCCAAGATCAACCTCAAAGGAGCTACAGAGGGGGAAAAATGCCAAGTTACCTAGTAAACACCCAAATACCAAGGAAAGAGGAAATTCTGGGGCAATGTGGCTGTTCTGAACTGGTGTTTATGGGAAGATGGATATGGCTTGGGACAGGAGGCAGTGGAGAGTAAAATAGGAAATGGTAAAAATTTGGCTTTCACGTCTCTACTACCATTCTCTTAGGACAACAGAGCCTGTTCCTATATAGCAGCAGCTGAGAGCTCCAGGAGATTTAGAGAGGAATATAAAAATAGGTGTTTGGGGGTGCCTGAGTGGCTCAGTCGATTAAGTGTCTGCCTTCAGCTCAGGTCATGCATGATCTCAGGGTCTGGGATCAAGTCCCACATTGGGCTCCCTGCTCAGCGGGGAGTCTGCTTCCCCCTGCTTGTGCGCTCTCTCTCTCAAATAAATTAAAAAAAAAAGATTTTTGAAAATGAACAAACACATTAGTAATGTTTGTTGTTGTTTAAAAACTGCTAAGACCAGAGGAAAGATAACATACATTCACAATGACCTAGAAAGAAAGTTTCTAGATAATATCAAGATAAAGAAGGTAAGAGTAAAGAGAAAGCAAGGGATAATAGGGTGTACTCAAATTCTCATCTGATAAGGGGCTTTTACATATAATACTTTTTTAAAAGTAAGAAATAGAAAATGTGGGAGAAACTGAAATTACAGATTAAGATGATAGAAAATTTTATAAATATATCAACAAGTACAGGAAGTGTAAGTGGAATAAATCTCTAATCAGAAGATATATTGAATTTTAAAAATCCAAGTATGTGTTATTTATAAGACATATGCCCAAAGCACAGACATGAAGTGAAAAATAAATGGATGGTATAAATTATGGCAGGCAAATACTAGCCAAAAAGAAAGCTGATACATTGTTAGGGATGAAGAGAGTCACAGTGTCATGATGAAAGTTTCTATTCATTAAGGTAGAGTAATTTGAAACATGTATACATCTGATAAAATAGACTCAGAATGGATGAAGCAAAAATGTATAGAACTACAGAAAAAAACCCGTAAGTCCACTTGATTGTCTGTGATTCATCGCACCTCTGTCATTACTGATAGGCCAAACATACAGAATATTAGCAAGGATATACCAAGGGTCCGATCAAAACAATTCACAAACTTGACCAGAAGAACAAGGACCAATAAGAGAATCCATCTTTCTCAAGCACACATGGAACAGCTACAAATGATCACATAGCAGACCATGAAGAAATGTCAACAAACTTCAATGAATAGATTCCAATGAAGTTAGATATTAAGACCATAATGATAAATTAAGAAATTCCTGTTAAATAAACAAACAAAAAATCTTCAGTAAATGAATAAACTTAAAAAAATTCCTGTTAAAGATCTCTTGCTTTGAAAAGAACTTATGAGGGGGGTGCCTGGATGGCTCAGTGGGTTAAAGCCTCTGCCTTTAGCTCAGGTCATGATCCCAAGGTCCTGGGATTGAGCCCGACATCGGGCTCTCTGCTCAGCGGGAAGCCTGCTTCCCCCCTCTCTCTGCCTGCCTCTCTGCCTACTTGTGATCTCTGTCAAATAAACAAATAAAATCTTAAAAATAAAAATAAAAAAATAAAAAGAACTTATGAGGGAGATTTTGAAATGCCTAAAACCAAACAGTAATTTTAAAAATGCAATCAAAACTTGTAGGAGAAAGGAAAATTGATGCTTTGAGGGAAATTTTGAGCCTTAAATGTTTAAATTAGAAAAGAAGAAAAAATATCAATATTAATAAGCTATGTGTTCCTCTCAAGAAATCAGAAATAAAACAATAAAGCCAAAGAAAATAGAAAGAAATGGGGCACCTGGCTAGCTCAGTCAGAAGAGCATGCAACTCTTGATCTCGGTGATGAGTTTGAGGCTCACATTGGGTGCGGAGATTAATTAAAAAATGAAGTTTAGGGTGGCAGCTCCTCGCCGGCGACTCGGGTGGGCGGTTGCTGGCCTGCATCCTCTCGCCATGGATAACCCGGAAAATGTCTTTCAAATGTTTGAAGCCCATATGCAGAGCTACAAGGGCGATGACCCACTTGGTGAATGGGAAAGTTACATGCAGTGGGTAGAAGAGAACTTTCCTGAAAATAAGGAATACTTGACAACTTTATTAGAACATTTAATGAAAGAGTTTTTGGATAAGAAGAAATACCACAATGACCCAAGATTCATAAATTGCTGTTTAAAATTTGCTCAGTACAACAGTGATCTTCATCAGTTCTTTGAGTTTCTTTACAACCACGGGATTGGAACCTTGTCATCTCCTCTCTACGTAGCCTGGGCAGGGCATCTGGAAGGCCAGGGAGAGCTGCAGCATGCCAGCGCTGTTCTTCGGAGAGGACTTCAAAACCAGGCCGAACCAAGAGAGCTGCTGCAACAACACTACAGGTTATTCCAGGCACGCCTCACTGAAACGCATTTGCCAACTCAAGCTAGGACTTCAGAACCTCTCCATAATGCTCAGATTTTAAACCAAATGATGACTTCAAAATCAAATCCAGGAAATAACTCAGCTTGCATGTCTAAGAATCAGGGTTCAGAAGTTTCTGGGGTAGTATCTACAGTTGGTGATAAAGAGTCAAAAAAGGAACAAAGGGTGATCGTGATTTCTAAATCAGAATATTCTGCACAAGCATCTTCAGCAGCTAGAGCTGACATTCAGCAGGTTGTCATGTATTGCAAGGAGAAGCTTATTCGCGGAGAATCAGAGTTTTCCTTTGAAGAGCTGAGAGCCCAGAAATACAATCAACGGAGAAAGCATGAACAGTGGGTGAATGAAGATAGACGTTATATGAAAAGAAAAGAAGCAAATGCTTTTGAAGAACAACTATTAAAACAGAAGATGGATGAACTGCATAAGAAGTTGCATCAGGTGGTGGAGACATTCCAGGAGAACTTGCCTGTTTTCCAGGAAAGGTCTGAGTTTAATCCAGCATGTATGGGACCAAGTGTAAGCTCCCAGGAGGACCTGAGAGCCCCGTCTCTTCCAGCTATCAATCATCAGACCTCAAAGAACATGGGAGAGAAACCCAGAGAGACAACTCCTGTTGTTCCTCCTATGGCAAATGCTATCACTGCCACTTTGGTGTCCCCGGCCATCAGTCAGAGTGTATCTCCTCCTGGTCCTTTGTCAGCCCAGTCAGACACAGACTCCATGTTTGCAGTGACCAGAAAAGATGACAGATGTGTGACTAAAAGTACTCATGAATTCAAGCCACAGAGTGAAGCCGAGATAAAAGAAGGATCTGAAACACATAAGGTTGTTAACACAGGCTTTTTTCACACAACTCCAAACACATCGTTGGGAATGGTTCAGGCGACCCCATCCAGGGTGCAGCCGTCACCCACCGTGCACACAAAGGAAGCATTAGGTTTCATCATGAATATGTTTCAGGCTCCTACACTTCCTGATATTTCTGATGACAAAGATGAATGGCCATCTCTAGACCAAAATGAAGATGCTTTTCAGGCCCAGTTTCAAAAAAATGCAAGGTCTTCTGGGGCTTGGGGAGTCAATAAGATCATCTCTTCTTTGACATCTACTTTTCCTGTGTTCGAAGATGGAAACAAAGAAAATTATGGATTACCACAGCCTAAAAATAAACCTACAGGAGCCAGGACATTTGAAGAACGCTCTGTAAGCAGATTTCCTTCAAAACCCAATGAAGTACCTCACGCTGAAGAGTTTTTGGATGACTCAACCGTCTGGGGTGTCTGCTGCAATAGAACCCTGGCGCCCAGTCCGAAGAGCCCAGGACACTTCACGGCTGCCGCACAGCTTGCATCCACACCTTTCCACAAACCACCCGTGGACACAGGGCCTTCTCTGGAGGATAAAGAAAATGTGGTTGCAAAAGAGTACGTCCATGTGACTCTGGATTCTTGTGAAGAAAACATGGGAGAACCCTCAAAAGACAGAAAGTTCAGCTCAATTCAAGAGAAAACCCCAGAACCAGCATTCCCTGCAGACATATCTTCAGCATCCTTGCTCCGTGGGAGCCAGCCTGCAGCAGGTGGTGTGCTGGCCAGTGAGGTGGCACAGAGCCTCGAGGCTTGTAAACTCACAGACACTAACCTCACCGTCACAGAAGATCCACCCGGCGCTGGTGCCGGGCACCAAGCAGAATGGACGCAGACTAGTTCATTTGAGAATGTCAACGCTTCAAACTTGACTGTTGAGAATCCATGGGATGATACATTGATTCTCAAACTTTTATCTGGGCTTTCTAAGCCAGTGAGATCCTATCCAAATACTTATGAATGGCAGTGTAAACTTCCAGCCATCAAGCCCAAGACTGAGTTTCAACTGGGTTCCTTGCTGGTCTATGTTGATCACCTTCTTGGAGAAGGGGCCTTTGCCCAGGTCTATGAAGTTACCCATGGAGAGGTGAATGATATCAAAAATAAACAGAAATTCGTTTTAAAGGTCCAAAAGCCCGCCAACCCCTGGGAGTTCTACATCGGGACCCAGCTGATGGAGAGACTGAAGCCAAGCATGCGACACATGTTCATCAAATTCTATTCCGCCCACTTCTTCCAGAACGGCAGTGTATTAGTAGGGGATCTCTACAGCTATGGCACGTTGCTAAATGCTATTAACCTCTATAAAAACACCCCAGAAAAAGTGATGCCACAAGCTCTGGTCCTGTCCTTCGCGATCAGAATGCTCTGCATGATTCAGCAAGTGCACGACTGTGAGATAATTCACGGAGACATTAAGCCCGACAATTTCATACTGGGAAACAGATTTTTGGAACAGGATGGTGATGACGATGATGTATCTGCTGGCTTGGCGCTGATTGACCTGGGTCAGAGTATAGACATGAAACTTTTTCCTAAAGGAACTACATTTACAGCAAAGTATGAGACCTCTGGTTTTCAGTGTATCAAGATGCTCAGCAACAAGCCATGGAACTACCAGATTGACTACTTCGGAGTTGCTGCAACAGTGTACTGCATGCTTTTCGGCACTTACATGAAAGTGAGAAATGAAGGAGGTGTCTGGAAGCCGGAAGGTCTTTTTAGGAGGCTGCCTCATCTGGACATGTGGAGTGAGTTCTTTCACATCATGTTGAATATTCCCGATTGTCATCATCTTCCGTCTTTGGATTTGTTAAGACAAAAACTGAAGAAAATATTTCAACAACACTATACAAACAAGATTAAGACCCTACGTAACAGGCTGATCATACTGCTCTTAGAATATAAGCGTTCTCGAAAATAAAATACGGACATTCCTTAAAAATCACTTCGTAAATGCTGGCCTGCTCACTCTGATCCTTGAGGTTTTCCATATTTCTTGTTTATGTAAATGTTTCTTAAAAATAAAGTCCACAAAAAATAAAAAATTTAAAAAATGAAGTTTAAAAAAAAGAATATAGAAAGAAATAGTTAAAGAAAAATAAGAAAACAATGAAATAGAAAGCAAAGATACATTAAGAAAATCAACACTGTTAAAAAAAAATCAACACAGTTAAAACTTGATTCTTTATAAAAATTATAATAGAGGGGCGCCTGGGTGGCTCAGGTCATGATCCCAGGGTCCTGGGATTCAGCCCCACATTAGGCTATCTGCTCAGCAGGGAGCCTGCTTCCCCCTCTCTCTCTCTGCCTAGCTCTCTGCCTACTTGTGATCTCTGCCTGTCAAATAAATAAATAAAATCTTTAAAAAAAATTAAAATAAATAAAATGTTAGTAAGATGGATCCAAAAAAGAGACACAAATAATATCATGAATGAAAATATACAAGGGGGATTATATCAGTTATCTACTGCTGTGCAACAAACTATCCTAATGTTTGTAGCATCAAACAATATCCATTTTACTTGCTCTTGATTCAGTGGTTTGTGAATTTGGGCAGATATCAGTGGGACAACTCACCTCTGCTTCATGTCTGCAGTCTCATCTGTATTTCTCTCTTTTTTTTTTTTCCAGCTGTATTTCTTAAATGTTTTCCTTTGCACAGATCTAAGTGTAGAGAAGTGTTGGTGGTATCTTCAGTGGCCTGAGACAGCAGCCCAGCATGGTCCATCTCATTCTAAAGTTAGTCAAACTTATGTTTTTCCTTAAAAATCATATTGATGTATTTTTCTCCATAAAATGTGAATTCTATATGGAATTTATTTTAATATTAAAGTTTTATGTTATTCTCAAAATTTTTAGCAAATGTAGATACCCCGGGAGAAAGCCCTGTAATTTCCTGTGATGAGGTATAGGAAATGTTTATCTTTAGCCAAATCACACCTGAACCTTCATGGTTCTGAAGCTGTCTTCCCATATACAAACCATGGGAGTGATCATGTCTACTTACATACACACTTGATAGAGTTGTGTTTAAGGTGAAATGGAAATAATACATGTGAAAATGTTCTGAAAACTGTAAAGCTCTGTATAGATAAAATCTGCTGTTGTTGTTAAAGTATTTTTTGATTGGCAAGAGAAAGAGAAAGCAAGAAAGGAAAGGATGTTTAGAAATAACATAGTCTGTATACACTATTTTCCCAAAATTACTAATTATGTTCTGATATAGGATCTTTGGGAGATATATGGTTTTTTTTTTTTAGAGATTTATTTATTTATTTTGAGAGAGAACAGGGATGGGGATGGACAAAGGGAGAGGGAGAGAATCTCTAGCAGTCTCTCCACTGAGCAGGAAGCCCATCAGGAGGCTCAATCTCATCACCCTGAGACCATGACCGGTTCTCAGATGGTGCCACTTTAGAGAACTACCCTGTGACCTCACCACCACGCCCTGGTGATTAAGGTCAGGACTGGGCAGAGAATAGGGCAGAGGAGGCTGAGTGGATCATTTGTCTACTGGATTTCCCTCCTGTCTGTAAGTTTCCCTGGATGAAAGTTTCTAAACAGTACGGAGCGGCTTGCATCATTTTTCTGTCTCAAAGTACTTTCTCAGTTTGGCAGATACACCACCTTTAATAGGGAAGACGGCCGGGATGAACTCAATGACCTACAATTAACCAAACTGTAGTATTAATTTGAATTTATTTATTTACCTTTAAAAACATCTGTTATAGAAGCCACCAAATGTTGATAAATGGTTACCTAACTTTTAAATCTTTTTGTAGAATTTAGTTCAACAGTCATTGAGCTGTAAGAACTATTTAAGCACTGGGGACATCATAAATGAGTAAGATACAGTTCTTGCCCTCAAATCGTTCTTCCAACGGTGATCTTATAAATAAATACCTCGTATCAAATCCAGAGGAGCTAGGGAGATCCCAGTCGGCACTAATCACCTTTTTTAGCTAAGCAATCACTTAATCAGCTAACCAGAACTGCTTAATGAAGGCCTGCTATTAATGACTAAACTAAAATTAGTGAGGTTTTAGTTACTTTATTATTTAGTTATTATTTTAATGTATACTAGTAACCTCTGAACATTGTGCTATTTTCAGTCTTTTAAATCATAGTAGTTCTTTTATGTTATATTATTATTATTTATTTAGGTAGTCTTCACACTCAGCTCAGAGCCCAACGTGGGGCCCAAACTCACGACCCTGAGATCATGACCTGAGCTGAGATCAAAAGTCAGATGCTCAACTGACTGAACCACCCAAGGGCCCCTAGAAGTTCTTTAATATTTTATAGTAAACATTTTTCTTTAATGAATACTATCTCAATTAGATACTGGTGAACTGTCCTCCATAAAAATCTCAAAAGCATTTTTCCAAGAAGAGGATTCTGCTGCTACCGTGAGCAATAGTTTTATCAATGACGCCTTAAAAAAAAAAAAAAGATGGGAAAGTACTGTTAAAATAACAAAAAGTTTTTTTTTTTTAAAGCAGAATCCAAAACTATATAGTTTTAATCCAGTTTTGGAAAGTAAAATATCTATAATTATAGTGGCAGTTTTACCCATTTAGTCCTCACAAGAACCTTAGGAGGTAGCTAGGGTTAGGAAACTGAGCTACAGACAGGTAAGTGATGCGCCTTAAGGTTGCCTGCCCTGGGTCACTCAGAGAAAGTGGACAAAGGGAAAAGGAAATGTCAGAATTCCAATAATTCTTAGATCTAGAGGGTATAATAAGAGGTAGTTCTCATTTCCTATTTTTGGTTACACAATTTCCTAATTTTTCTACAATGAACCTAAATTGTTTGGTAATCATAAAATTGTTTAAAAATAAAATATTCAAGTTTTATGGTCAATAAAATTGCTCAGTAAAGTAGCAAATAGGGTGCTGTAAGCCAAGTCATCGCAATCATTTCAATGAGCATGCAAAGAGCATTTTTGTTTTTAAGAGAGTGAGCAAACATGAGAGTGGGGGCACATGGTGGGGGGAGGGCCAGTGGGAAGAAAGAGAGAGAGAGAGAGAGGAGAGAAGAGAAGATCTTAAGCAGGCTCCAAGCTCAGTGCAGAGCCTGTTTCAGGCTCCATCTCATGACCCTGAGATCATGACTTGAGCATAAACCAAGAGTCGGTCACTAAACTGTCGGAGCCAAGTGCCCTGCAAAGAACATTTGTATTGACTCTGATGACATTTTCTTATGGTTTAAGTGGGGACATGAAATGATGTCAGAATGTTCCCTACAGTGACTGTAAAAATCCTTAGGTTTGCATTTTGAGTCTATTGCCTGGTGCACACATACTATATACAATGTAACTTTATACAAAACTTCTTCAGGATAAATCTAATACATATTAATTGAATTCTGACCTAAAGAAACAGAGAGTTGCAGACTCAGCAGGACTGCTCCTATCTGGTTTTTGACTCCAAGTCCCCTTGAAAGCCATACTGCTGAGCCATGTTAAAGGGATAGCACTTCTTCATGCCTTGATTACTTGACAGATTTGAATCTACACCTCTGACCTCAATGTTTATGCTCTTTCTAGAATACCAGGCTGCCTCTCAAAATGATCTTACCAGTGTTTCTCTTTGGTTTCTTGTATTCTGAAAACAAAAGATGTTCATGCAACATTGAAGCAAATATCAGAGTATACCTCAGAAAACCTGCTGATTAAAATTATTTACCAATGTTTCATAACTAGCCAAGTACAGAACTGGAACATGAATGTGGGTATACTTTTCCCCCATTAAGTCATCATGAGTTACACAAATGTCTGATCTCTGAGGCCCTATCTGCACAGATGGAAGTAGATAGGAGGGCTGCCCACAGTCTGGCAAAACCCTTCAATGCTGACTCAAGGCACTTTTAATCATTTCTGTCCCAAAGAACCTAAAGTGTATCTTACTTGTAATGGCATCTAATTTCAGGAAGAGCTTTGAAAAACTTCATAATTCCTTTATGCTCTTAGGGACGCACTTGGAAGAAGTAAGAGATAATGCTCCTAGTTAACAACGATGAGGGAATCCCTGCAAAGGGGAGGGAACAGGGCTGATCAGGAGCCCTGAGATTAAATTTAAGGTGACCTAGCCTGCCCTGCAGCAGAAAAGAAAAACTGGAATCTAAGAAAATTGAGTTCCTTTAGTGTGGCAGAGCATTTGTGAATACAAAAAAGAAGGGATTAGTGTGGGGTCTCCTGATTGGATGGGGGCCACCAAATGTAGGGCAAACCTAGGTCTGGAGCTACTCCATTCCAACACGGTGGAGTGGAGGCCAGCAGCATAGAAGGAGAAAGAATTCACCCAAAGCAGAACAAAAGGAGATGGAAGTTTACTGAAAATACCTTAAGGAAGCAGCAGGCAGGATAGCAAAGTTGACACTGTCAAGAGGGGGGGGGGGGGGGGTATGGGAACCTTTGGAATTTTTCTTTTTTGGTACCTGTGTCTGGTGTAAGTAGACCATTGGTCAGCTAGGACTGCCCCCCAATGGGCCTGTTTGGATTCAGCCCAGTGGTCATGGGGGCAGGTGGCGGCAGAGGGGGGACACTGTGGGGGTGTGGGGCTGGGGGTGTGGGGCTGACTTCTACTTTATTCAGGACTCCATTGTTCAAATTCGTTGCCTAAAAGAGGCCTCTACAAATAGGA
Source organism: Mustela nigripes (assembly GCF_022355385.1). Classification (NCBI taxonomy): domain Eukaryota; kingdom Metazoa; phylum Chordata; class Mammalia; order Carnivora; family Mustelidae; genus Mustela; species Mustela nigripes. The sequence goes on from NC_081569.1 coordinate 101,666,101, forward strand.
GAAAAAAAGAACTAAGGATAATGGTGAACCTGTAAAATCTGCTTTTGTTAGTTATTGTCAAGGGCTTGGTGATGAGAAAATGTATTCTCTAAAAGCATACATACACCTGAGCTGTCCAAAGTGGTTGCCACCAACCACCTGTGGCTACTGAGCACCTGAAATGTACCTACGGTGACTAAGGACAAAATTTTTTAATTTTACTTAATCTCCAGTAGTTTAAATTTTATTCAGTTGTTGGGAAGGTTTTAGGTATATTTGTAACAACCTGGGTAGGTGGATATACTTTGCAACTCTAGATTTTATGATCTCTAAATACAGATCAAGCTTTCCCATGAAAATCTAAGTCCAAATTGAGATCCACTGTACTGGATTTGGGAGCCATGTTACCAAAAAAATAAAATATATAATATAATATTTCTTTATATTCTGTGTTTAAATATTTTAGACAAATTGTGGATATATTGAGTTAAAACCCATTACTAAAATGAATTTCACTTTTTTTTTCTTTTAATGTGGCTATTAGAAAACTTTAAATCACCTGTGTGGCTTGCATTACCTCTCTGTTGGGAAATGCTATCATCGTTATGAGAAACATTGCCATTTGAAATATCAGTGACAATGGAATGTCTCATTCCTACTCAGAAGATCTGAGCCCTGTGGGTTACTTTAATACAGGGAAACAGAATCCATTTCTAACCAAGAGCTTCAGATAAGAGGTTCTTCAACTGCAGTTTCCAAGGAAACAGGTAATCAGAGTAGAATATTCCTAGGAGAACTTCTAAAATGTTTCCAATGTAAGGCCAAGGCCATGTAAACAATGTTTCTCCTCTGGCTATACAGACTCTGTCCTTTGGAATGATTACTGACTTTTCTTTTCTTTTCTTCTTCTCCCCCCCCACCTTTATCAGTGATATCTGTTGTTCTGCTCTGTTCCTGTTGCCTCCAGAACAAAAACTGCAGAGAAACCTCAGTTGCTAAACTGCTCCTGCTTCATGACATCACCATTTCAGAGCCGATCCCCACTTGTCCCAGGCCCTTTTCAGAATCCTTCGGCACAGGCTCCAACTTTGAGGTAAGTCCCTTTCAAGTCTCTGATGCCCAGACATCCAAGGTCCTGGAGAGGCCTTATGCTCTCTGTCTTGCAGCAGCAGGTAAGTAGCCCCAACTTTAACTACGAGTGTGTTCCTGGTGGTCTTCATCTGATGGACTTCATCTAGGGACATCTGAAAATGAAGTCTTAAAATCTTGAAATTGGATTACCAAAAAGGAGCAAGAGGAATTATTCATTGATTCCAGAAAAATTTGAAATGTAAACAGTGGAAAGCAGTTGTAGAGTCTAACCAACCTGGGTTCTAGTCCTGGAGCTACTCAATTTCTATTTTTAGACTTCATTAAACATCAAAACATCTATTTCAGGGGCGCCTGAGGAGCTCGGTCTGTTAAGCGTCTGCCTTTAGCTCATGTCATGATCCCAGGGTCTGGGGACTGAGTCCTGCATCTGGCTCCCTGTTTAGTGGGGAGTCTGCTTCTCCCTCTGCCTCTCTCTCCCCCCCCCCCTGCTCATTCTCTCTCTTGCTCTCTCAAATAAATAAATGACCTTTTTAAAAAAATCTATTTCATAAGGTGGTAAGAATTTAAGGAAATACCCTACTTAAATTGCAGCTGGCACAGTGAACACTTTAAAATGGTAATTACCATTAGCTGCCCACAAAGGGGAAAGTTAGCAGTAGGACAGAATCCTGTGGGCATTTCTGAGTTCTCTGGACCAGCCCGGTTTCTGGCAAAGCAGGAAATGGGTGTGTGTGTGTGTGTGTAACTTAATTCATTAATTAATCAATTTTCCTGAACAGTTAAAGCTAAAGGAAGGTAAAAGGAGCTCTAAACTTTCCTTTGGAATCAAAAGATGAAGGAATTGCTGATAAAAGATTCTCCTTTTCAGAAATTTGTTCTGCTTTTGCGTGTTTTATTTTTAATTTTTAAAGATTCATTTGAGACAGAATGAGAGAGAGAAAGAGAGAGAGAGCGAGCATGCACCAGCAGGAGGATGGGACAGAGGGAGTGGGAAAGAGAATCCTCAAGCAGACGCCCCAGTGAGCGTGGAGCCTGATGCAGGGTTCACTCGTAGGACCCGTTATTAGGACCTGAGCTGAAATCAAGAGTTGGATGCTTAACCAACTAAGCTACCCAGGGGCCCCTGCTTTCCCTTGTTTTAAAGATGCTTTTATTTTATATGCCTAATAAACTTTTAATGTTTAGTGGCTCCAGAGTCCCTGTAAACCAAGCCTTGGATTAACAGGCTACCACAATGAGAATAGGATAGTAGTAAAAAGAGAGTGGGCTTTGGCCTCATAGAGACATGGGTTTAAATTCCGGTTCTGCCACTTTTTCAATCCATAGGTACAAGCCTACATATGGCCTCGGTCAAGAGATTTACTTCTTCCTCAGCTTCCCTTTGATAACAATACTTTCCTCATGGAATTTTAAGATAGATTAAAGGATTTGACAAATATAATAACAATATCCTTGGATCTACCAACAGAAACTATGTGCATATCTGATTAAAGTATTGAGAAATGAAGAGCAAAGAGATAATGCTGTCAAAAGTTAGTGAAAATGGGGGCGCCTGGGTGGCTCAGTGGGTAAAAGCCTCTGCCTTCCGCTCAGGTCATGATTCCAAGGTCCTGGGATTGAGCCCCACATCAAGCTCTCTGCTCAGTGGGGAGCCTGCTTCCCTCTCTCTTTCTCTGCCTGCCTCTCTGCCTACTTGTGATCTCTGTCAAATAAATAAATAAAATCTAAAAAAAAAAAGTGAAAATGGGAAAATTTACTGTTAATTGGTGACAACTATAAACTGATAGAGCTTTCTAGAAAACAAGCATTGAAGCTGTTTCCCAATCAGTCTCACTTGTGGTAAAGTGGGTAAGATTTTCCTCAATCCACAGCACTGTAAGCTTTGGAGCAGCATATCCCCCCCCAACCCCCTAAGTCCATTTTGAAATTTAAAGAAAGTCAAACTCATTCAGATGTCTTTTCTCCTCCACTTATGGCTGCTTTCTTTCACCGATCATTAAAGGCTGTTGATTCTTCCCTCAGAACTAGTCTTAGAAAACATAGCAGAAATGTAAGAAATATTGATTGACATTTTTATTATGCAGATGTTCTATATAAAGTGACAAGACTTCATTTTTTATGCTGCTCTGAACTCATTTCAAAGTGATTGAAACCCCTTCTCATAATTTTCTGTAAAATTTAAGCACACACCTGCAAAATTATCTGTAAAAATATATAAATACAGAGTTGACAGATTGCAATTATTTAAAAGTTACATACATATTTTGACAAATCCTGGGTGGAACTGTGCAATGTGGTGAGATTGGGTGGAGCTTTCTTGTATTTTAATTCCTACCATATTGTATTGATAGTTTTTGTACAATAAATTATAGCTTAAAAATTCCTGCAAATAGTTCAATCTAATTATATGTCCTTAAAGGTCTAATTTAATGTTAAAATCTTCAGTTATTTTTAAAAAACACATCTATCTTAAAAACCCCACATCTTTCTTTAAAAGAAAATGCTTGCTGAATAATGTATTATATTTTATATACGTTATAAATATCAAATTAATCATTCTCTTCTTATTAGCTAGCTAAGCTATTTTTAATTTCCCTATTATACATAATCTTTCAATTAACACCTTTTAAAATGTCAAGTGTTGTTCAAGCTTTTCTTTTATATCTCAACATTTTTTCTTTATTTGCCTCGTCTTTACAATGGGAGAAAGAGCAACATAATTTTTAAAAACTATTTTTAAAAACTGAAGGAAGTAAAAATACCTGTTAAAGCAAAATGTATATATTTACATCACCATCTGTCATTTCCCACTAGTGGCACCTCCTTCTTTTTTTTTGTTTTTTAAGATTTTATTCATTTTGTCGGGGGAAGGGGCAGAGGGACAGACTCTCAAGCAGACTCCTAGCTGACTGTGGAGCCTGATACAGAGCTCAGTCCAGGGCTCAATGAGGGGCTTGATCTCCCAACTCTGAGATCATGACCTGAGCTGAAACCAAGAGTCAGAGGTAAGCCTCTGGCCAACTGAGCCACCTAGGTGGGCCCCACTGCTACCTCCTTCTGAGTGTGATCTCTTTCAGTGTGAAAGGGATCTTTAGAAAAAAAAAAAATATATATATATATATGTATATATATATATTTATTTATTTATTTGAGAAAGGGAGAAAGAGTGCAGGGGAGGGGGAGGGACAGAAGAAGAAGAAGAGAGAGAATCTCCAGCAGACTCCCTCCTGAGCACAGAGTCCTGCATGGGCCTCAATCCTGACCCCAGTTAAAATCAAGAGTTGGACTTGTGGGGTGCCTGGGTGGCTCAGTGGGTTAAAGCCTCTGCCTTTGGCTTAGGTCATGATCCCAGAGTCCTGGGATCGAGCCCCGCATTTGGAAGGGGAGCCTGCTTCCCCTTCTCTCTCTGCCTACCTCTCTGCCTATTTGTGATCTCTGTCTGTCAAATAAATAAATAAAATCTTAAAAAAAAAAAAAAAGGAGTTGGACTCGCTTAATTGACTCAGCCACCCAGGCGACCCAGTTTCTGATTATTTCTTAGGAGAGAATCCCAGATGGCGGTGCTTACTAAGTAACAAAGGCTTCAAGAATTTGGAAATTACAGAAACATTAAAGGAAATTGTTTGTGACAAGATAGAAAAATTCAAATACTGTCTATGTAAAGTGAGAAACATTTGTACAAAAGAAGACAAAGTCAAAAGGAAAAACAATGGAGTGGCAAAATGTTTGTAATTAATATGTTAGATGGAAATTTGTGATCTAAAAGGGAACTGATGATAAATTTCTCTGGACAATAACTAGCATCCCTTGGGTAAGTAAATATTTTTTAAAAATGAGAGCTAGGAATAAAGGAATTTTCCCAGTTCCTGAAGGAATTTGTACTCTGATACCTGTGCAAAGTCCAATTTCTTAGTGACTCAGTATAAACTTTCTCATATTCAGGACCGATGTGTATGTGTTATACATACACATGAGATTTTGTGACTAAATATATAATGTAATTTATATTGATTGAGAGTATAGATAGGAACTGTCGTTTAATTTAACAGTGCTAGAATAGATTATTAGAAATAGTTTTACTGGATGATTTTTTTGTGACTTTGATAATGAAATGTTTGGATGATTTCTTCTTTTGAGAGCCTGTGTACTCATTAATACTGCTTTGTTCTCTTGTTAATTTTTATTAGTGTTTTTCCTTCCAGTTGTTTTCCAAGTGTTTCTTTTTGGGTAAACTATTTGTGCATCCATATAAAAACAAGATTTGTTTTATAGTGTGGATTACTTTTAGCAGGTGTTTATAATATGAGAAGGAATTAACCAGCAAATTTTTAAAATAAAGGCCTAGTGTCCATAGGCAAATTTTAATGTGTGAGCTCTTTATTAAATACATCATAAATATTAACGAGACAGTGTGTTTAAAATAGCTTCATATCTTTATTTTTAATTGATCTGTTTTTTTTTTTTGGTTAGAAAAGAATTGCATGCACATAATAAAGAAGTTAGAATAAAAAAGCTTAAAATGAAAAAAAAAGTCTCCCTCCTCTCCCCAACTCTACCCTCTCCACCAGAGTCCCTAATTCATTTCCTAGGAATCACTCTTGTTAATAGCTTCTGCTTTTAGTTTATCATATTTCATGTCTTATCAAGTCTACATAGGATCTATCGATATTCTGTTATGAAAGATTAATTTGTCATGAACCAACTACCCTTCTACCTCTGGATTTTATTGCTTATATTTTCATATTTCTAAATGTCTTCTAGTGGCTGCCTTATTTACTTATTTACTTTAATAACACATTTAAATGTTTAATTCTGGATTTCTCAAGTTTAATGTGGCTTGAAGACCCATAATGAAAAATGAGAATATTACCCATCTTTCTACTTCTATCTACCTCCTAATTTTTCTTAGCTATATTAATGTGCCTGAGTATTATTGTATACTATTAATTAATATTTTCTCTTTTCCATTTCTACATTCAAGCAAGTAAAGGGCTCTGCATTCTATCCCTTCAGGGGAGACTTTGGACAGGAAGGAAAGCAGAATTAACTTGTACAATTTTCCCTGGCTTTTGTTTTCCATAAGCCTAAACTCATTGAGTTGCATTGGAGTTGGAGAAAGGGAGTGTGATGCCTTACAGAAGCAAGAGACGGGGAGAGGCTTCTCCTGGAGATTTCATGAGGGTGGTGGTGAGAAGCTGTGTGAGACTCAAACTCTGCTGCATGGTGAAGCCCTTTGAAGGGGGGCAAGCTCAAAAGGGAGCCGTGTCAGGTATCTGGGAAGCACACTGGCACAAGCTTCCCAACCTCAGCTAGGACTCCCATATCACATGTGGAACCCCAAAAGAGCAGAGATCTGCTGCAGTGGAAACAATCATTTGTTGAGGCTCTCAGTGAACTGAGCACAGATTACTGATGACTGGAGGCCCCCCTTCTCTCTGATGTTTTGGTAACTGTGTGCTTTGGGACCCAGGGAGGGCAGAGAAATCCCAATAATGTTTGTGTTTATGTTTCCCATCAAGCAGGTCTTAGAAGAGAGGTAGAGGGATAAAGGGACTATTCCCCAGAGGCAGACATTAAATTGAAGAGTAGAAGATAAAGTGATATTTCTTACATACTTGAATTTGTTGGCTGAGGTTTATATCCTGCCACATAATTTTTAAATTGCCAAGGTTTATGACCTCCATGCTATCCTGTAATAGAAATCTCCTACACTTTGGGCATTATTTGATACCCCAAAGTGAAGCCAATAAACCGCATGTATGATATTATGATTACATAAGTATTATTTACTATAAAGCAAATATTATGATTGGACTAATTTAGAAAGAAACCAAATCTTATGACATTAAAAATTTGTTGCTTAAGTGTGTCTGGGTAACCCAGTTGGTTAAGCATCTGCCTTTGGCTCCAGTTATGATTTCCCAGTCTGGGGATCAGGCTCCTTGCTCAGCGGAGAATCTGCTGCTCCCTCTCCTCTGCCCTCTCACTCTTGCTTGCTTTCTCTCTCTCAAGTAAATAAATAAATCTTGTTTTAAAAAAAATTGCTGCTTAAATCTTTCCTTTATTTTTTCCCCATTCTATTTAGTTGTCACCATTATTGTATAATCTGATGACTTGGGTTCCTATTTCTGTGCTGAAGTACTTCCTGTAGTAATTTTTTTCAGGTAGGGAGTATGAATGGTAAATGTTTTATTCCCAGATGTCTTTATTTTGCCCTCATGCTTAATCAGCAATAAGGCTAAGTTTAAAAAAAAAAAAACTCCCTTTGGACCTTTGAAGTCATTAGTCTACTTTCTTCTATATTCTTACTTTTTATCCACTTGCTCTAACAGATTAAGGGAAGTGAATTGAAGTCTGTATCTTTTAGTGTTTCTATTGTTTCCTTGTATCTTCTACAGTTTTTTTGCCTTATTGCTATTGATGCTATGTTATTTGGTGCATAGATTTTATATTTTCCTTGTGAATTCTGCCTTTAATATTTTCTTTCCTGTATCTTATATAAAGTATTATATAGTATTAAAAAGTATCTTGTTTATAAAGTATCTTGCTTATAGTATTATAAAGTATTTTGTTTAATGCTTTTTTGGCACAAATTCTTTTTTTTTTTTTTAAGATTTATCTATTTATTTATTTATTTGAGAGAGGGATAGTGAGAGAGAGCATGAGAGGCGAGGAGGTCAGAGGGAGAAGCAGACTCCCCGTGGAGCTGGGAGCCTGATGCGGGACTCGATACCGGGACCCCGAACCGTGACCTGAGCCGAAGGCATTTGCTCAACCAACTGAGCCACTCAGGTGCCCACAAATTATTATTATTTTTTTTAAAGATCTTATTTGTCAGCGAGATAAAGAGAGGGAGATCACAAGCAGGGGGAGCAGCCAGCAGAGGAAGAAGCAAGTGCTCTACCGAGCAAGGAGCCTGTAGCAGGACTAGATCCTAGGACCCTGGGATCATGACCAGAGCTGAAGTCAGATGCTTAACTGAGACTGAGTCACCCATGTGCTCTGGCACAAATTTTTAAGTTACTACAAGTCTGGCTTTGATTTTTCTCTCAGGCCCCAACAGTCTCACCAGGAAGCATCTTGAATAAATGACACTGAGAGTTGTTGTACAGCCAACTTTTCTCTTTGAATTTGCTGATACTGACCCTGGATCTTGTCCGAGGCTTTTTAGAAAGAAGTGGTTGGCCTATGGTATCCTGAGATGCAATTTCTTCTTTATTGATTTTTTTTTTCAGGAAATTCAAACCCATTTGCTTTCTATTTTCTAAGTAGTTCTCAAAATTTCTGATATACTGATGATACTACTCTAATTGTTTTCTACTGATCAGGTTTTGTGCTTTTAAAATTATTTGTCTTTGGAATTTCAGTGGGCTGTGGGACGGGGCAGGAGGAATCATGTGTCACAGTCTATACTTTGGTATGAAATCTTTCTTGTAACAGAATCTTAATCTCCACATTTATTGGAATAAAACACTTTTTAGTGCCCATCTATTTTCTTCTTCCCTCTCTTATTCTTCAACCTTCATTTGCATGCTGAAATTATTTAATCATTTAATTTATCATCTGTACACTTTTCCTTAATATTTACTAAAAATCTCAGTGCTGGATTTCTGTTTTTTTCCCCATCCTGAATATTTAAAACACTAAAAAGACCCATTTGACTGATGGGTATCTAGCAAGCATTCAAAAATTTTAGCGTACATTTTAAGGTGTTAGTGTTAGGTAGCCATGATAGAATGGTATAATTTTAAAGGGAATTATAGCAACTTGTAGTCAGAATATAGTACAATAATAAAAATATATATCACTAAATTCGAGAGCTTGAATAAATTACTTGCATGTAATTTTATTCTTTTTTTTTTAAGATTTTATTTATTTGACAGAGAGAGAGACAGCAAGAGAAGGAACACAAGCAGGGGGAGAGGGAGAGGGAGAAGCAGGCTTTCCTCCAAGCAGAGAGCCCAATGTGTGGCTGGATCCCAGGACCCTGGGATCATAACCTGAGCCACAGGCAGACACTTAACGACTAATCACCTAGGTGCCCTATTCTTTTTTTTTTTTTTTTTTAAACAACACTTTTATTTGCCCCAGAAACAAACTTCTCATGACAAGAAATCCTTAATCTCTAGATCACAATTTCCCAGTGGCACTTGAGAGGACCCAGGCTGTGTGTGATTAAGTGTTAAAATGAGTGATACCAAAAATGAAGGCTCTAGGGATTCAGAGACAGTGGTGCAGTGGATTCTAGAGCCTTCAGCTGGACCTTACAAGGGAAAAGACACAGAGGGCCAGAAGGAAGACAAAAAGCATACACAGGCCACATGAGGGTAGCGAGGTGACAACTTCTAAGTTCAGGAGAATCAGTACAGCATCATTGCCCAAGTCCAGCCATGGCATCTGTATAATGATACAGGCACTCCTCTGAGATAGTGAAGGCTCCATTCCAGACCATAGTCACTTCCCTTTATGGAAATTGGCAAGAGGCAGAGCACAGGAGTCAGGCCTGACATGGGTCAGCAGGAAAGGACTACACGGTCTGGCTGGAGACAGAAGACTCTGAGATCATTCTCCCTCATGCTAGGACAGGGACCAACTCAGATCAGGCTCTTGTAAACAAATGATCAGATCAGGCCAGCAAAATCCTCTCTAGATACACCCAGGGGCAAAGAGGTCACGTCTTCCTCATCTTTGGATCCTAGTGTTATGCTTTGAAGGACTGGGATGGGGGAGTCAGGGAGGAGGGTTGTAATTTTATTCTTATCCTTTCTACGCATTACCACCTTCAAGGCATTTCATAACTAGTGGCTAAAAGTATTTGTAGTAAGTCATTTTTTTCTTTATATGGTAAATATTCAAGCAGAAAGTTATATACTCAGTTTAGCTATAAATGATGTCATTATCTATATGACCTTAAATCCTCCTTTTTGAAGATGAATCTTTTTTTTTTCTTTAATAGAAACATTAGCTCACCTACTTTAATGGTTGGCCTCATCAGAATCTGTGTAATTACTTTTCATTTTAGGAATCTAATTGCTTGAGTCCTTGTTTGAAAGAATCTAATAGCAGTAAACAGACTCACCACATGGTGGCAGCCAAAAGCCCGGAAACCAACATCAGGCAGGCTTGTATTAGGCATGTGTCCAAAAACTTGGGCAGACAGCTGCCTTGTGGGAATGTAAGACAGTCCTATTAAAAGGTTGCTGGAGGGGCACCTGGGTGTCTCAGTTGAGCCTTCAGCTCAGGTCATGATCCCAGAGTCCTGGGATGGAGTCCCGCATTGGGCTCCCAGCTCCACAGGGAGTCTGCTTCTCCCTCTGACCTCCTCTCTCATGCTCTCTCTCACTCTCTCTCTCTCAAATGGATAAATAAAATCTTTAAAAAAAAAAAAAAAAGGCTACTGGAAATGTTCTCTACCTTGATCTGGATAGTGGTTCCATAGGTATATTCATATGTAGAAATTGATCAAACTATTTTTTTCATCAAACTAGTTTTTCAAACTATATTTAAGGTCAGTGCATTTTCCTATATCTATACCTTAAAACAAAATTTAAGAGACCATTAATGACAACCATTTTACATAGGTCATCTTCAACTTCACCCTAATACTGAACTCAACAATAAATTTCAGAGGGGAGTACTCGGTATGAGAAATTCCCCTAACCAGTAGAAAACTATTTTGTGACAGTTATTTTACCTTATAACAATAAATTTAAAGGATTCCAAGATTGTTAATTTAAGTGAAAACAGCACCATTAAGAAAATAGCACAGGGGTGCCTGGGTGGCTCAGTGGGTTAAAGCCTCTGCCTTTGGCTCAGGTCATGATCTCAGGGTCCTGGGATTGAGCCCCACATTGGGCTCTTTGCTCAGCAGGGAGCATGCTTCCCCCTTTCTCTCTCTGCCTTCCTGTCTGCCTGCTTGTGATCTCTGTCTGTCAAATAAATACATAAAATCTAAAAAAAAAAAAAAAGAAAGAAAGAAAACAGTGCAATGGATGGATAACTCGTGGGCATAATCACATTTTGAAACATTATTTAGCAAGGAGGATTAAGCACAGCTGCATAGATAAATCTCACACGCACGGTGTTGGGTGAAAGAAATCACAAAGAGCATTGCCTGGGTGGCTCAGTCGGTTAAATGTCTGCCTTCAGCTCAGGTCATTATCCCAGGGCCCTGGGATCGAGTCCCACATGTCCCATGTTTGGTTCCCTGCTTAGTGGGGAGTCTGTTTCTCCCTCTCCCTTCGCTTGTGCTTTCGCTCTCTCAAATAAATATATAAAATCTTAAGAGAAGTCACAAAGATAAGGGATACATACATTTTTATATAAAGTTCAAAAGCAGTCAATATATATTGCTTATTGATGCATACAAAGGTAGCCAACCTAAAGAAACACTAGAGACTGATAATAAAAGGGATAATGGTTTCCCTCGAAGGGCAGGAGAAGGAAGCCGTTAAGAGGAGAAGAACAGAGATGGCTTCTAAGGTACTGGCATTGTTCGGTTCTATTTCTTAACCTGGGTGATACTTACACAGGAGTTTACTTTGTAATTGCTCTTTAAATGTAAAAGAGGCAGATTAAAAAGTGAAAATCGAGCTATCAGATATTTTATTCTCCAGGAATTCCAGTGATTTACCCTTTGGCAAACTAAAGGAGTCACCGGCACTTGGTATTACGTGTAGGGGTACCAGATTTAACAAATAAAAACAAGAAACTATAGCAAATAAAAATATAGAATGCTTAGTTTGTGAATTTCTGAGAACAAATGACTTTCAGTGTAAATGTATCCCCATGGGGTATTTCGTCCCATGCACTATCTGGGACATACTTAGACTGAAAAATAATTCATTGTTTATCTGAAATTACATGTAACTGAGCATCCTGTATTTTGCCTGGCAACCCTAATTATGTGGCCAATTGCTCAGGCAGAAGCTGTTTTCTTAGTGGAGTATCCAGAGGAGGGTCAAAGGAAGAGGAGGAAGAAGTCTTTTTTATTCTTTGGATGAATTAATTTTAATTTTTTTTTATTTTTTGGAAGAAGTATGAAAATAAACTAGTCTGACCCTAAACCCCTGTTTGAAGAACAGAGTAATTAAATTTGCTGAGTTTACCCATTATTGCAGTAGTTTAGGAATAATGAATCCACATGACGTATTGCATAATTTCTATTAACAAAAAACAGCATCAGCAAATGTTTAAAAGAGGCATCAGTGTTTCCCGTAAAACTTGTGTGTCTCTCACTGAATCAGTCCTTCTTCTGATCACTTTAGTTAAAGATACTGTGAAAGACACCTGAAAATGTTCATTCTGTGGCTAATGTTTTTCTAGTTAGTAGCCAATGATTAGGAGTGAAGTTGAAAGGCAGATTGCTTGGTTTTGTTTTTATTCTCAAACATTCTGACAACCTACCATGGGCCAGGAAACCATCTTAGACTCAGAGAAGAGAATAATGAATGACACAGACATAGTCCCTTTTTGTGAAGCTCAAAGTCTAGGCCCTAGGGGATGAGAGATTAGATAGATGGATAGATGATAGATAGATAGATAGATAGATAGATAGATAGATAATGTGCACTTGGTAAAACGTTACCCAGCAATAGTGGGTATTTGCTCTTTGCTGCCCAGCATTCCTCTTTATTTGGGGAATTCAGCCAGACCCCCTTCTGTATTATACGGTTTGGGCAGAATTGACCCCAAGTCAATTGCCAAAATGACAATACTTGAATAAAGGATGGGCATATAATCCAATTAGAATTGATGACCCCAGTATGTAGAAGCTTCTGGAAAAGAGAAGCATTCAGTCTTGCCTTAAGTTATGGTCACCACTTTGCTAACGTGAAGGGAGCCATCCAGATGACCAATGCATCAGGTATGTTGCAGGGATGTCTTGGTGGCTTAGTTGTTAAGCATCTGTCTTCAGCTCAGGTCATGATCCCAGGGTCCTGGGATCAAATCCCCCAACAGGCTCCCAGCTCAGTGGGAAGCCCATTTCTCCCTCTCCCTTTGCTCCTGCTTGTGTTCCCTCTCTTGTCGTCTCTGTGTGTCAAATAAATGAATAAAATCTTTTTTAAAAAATTACAGATTAATTGCAGCTTCTTCTGTACTGCCACTAATCCCATTCCTGTCTATCTTTCCCCAGAGGTAGATGTGCTTGTTTTTGGAGACTAGAAACCTGAAAATTCCCTCATATGCACCGAAGGTTTAAATATTTTCTTGTCTCCCAGAAAGAAAAATAAAAGGCAGCAATAACAAATGGACTGTTAACAGTTGTTCTCAACTAAGTCTTCTCAACTAAGTCTCAACTAAGAATCTGCAGGCATATTTCTAAGAGATGTTAATTTCACATTATTGCAATAGGAAGGTTTGCAAAGTTCCCATGAGAAGCTGTTCACAAACTGTGCCAGCCTTCTGATTAATGTTGCTAATAAAGAACAGAGGAGAATCTGCCCATCAAACTTGCTTCAAATGAGGTCACTGCATTTTTGACAGGGTGTGCTAATACTATAATTTATTTTTAGCCCAGAAGAGGTTATTTTTAAAAAGGCCATCATACCTCTTTCTGCTCACTTTGGAGCAGACATTGTTGGGGTCAAAGACCTTGTGTCCATTCCATAACAAGTGAGCTTGTGGCAGTGAGTGTGTTCAGATCCCCTTGGACATATGAAAAATGAAGAAATTTCATAAGTAGAGTGATGAAATCAATGTGGTTATGCCTGAACATTGTTGCAGAAAGAAAAGACTGTTAAACATTCTTTGAGTAATCTCTAGTCTTTTGACTGAAACTTATATCTTCACTGTTAATTTTTAAAAGGACTCAAATTAAGCTTTGCCTAAACAAGGGAGTCACCTGTGATTTTGACAAGCACCTTAAATAGTATACTTTTATGGTTTTACATTTTTTTAAACAGATCTATATTTCTTTAAAAATTGTCTATAATATAATTTTGTAAAATTGCAAAGTTTATATAAATTTCATGATACTGTGCATAGCATTCTGCAATTTGCCATAGTTGTTCCAGTGTGACTTCCAAATTTATCCATGTTGATACATATAGATTGATTTTTTCATTTTAGCTAATGCATACTATTCCCTTTCATGAATGTGTCTATTTTAAAATTAACGAACATGTAGATTATGCACCTTTATTTCCTCTAGTAAAAATAATGCTGCATTGAATGTATCTCCTTGTGCACACATCTGAGAATTTCTCTAGTGTATCTGTTTAAGGGGGACATTGCTCGACTCTGAGTCCTCTGTACCTTTTAACTGCATATTGCCAAATTGCTCTTCAAAATAGTGTATCATACAAGTTAGACTTTCCCCAGCTGTAAATGACTGTTCCTCTTAGGAGGATTCTCATATCCTTTCTGTCTCTGGTATTTTTGCTTTGGGTTTGTATGAATTTGAGTAATAGCAGAATGTACCAAACTCTTGCCTTGTGGCCTCTGTGTGGGATGAGTGTGTTCTCATGTTTAGAGGGTGTTGGGGTTATGTTTAGTTGGGGCAATGAATGGTTATTGCTGCTTACCTTGGAAACATGGTGATGCTGTTCATTTTGTTTCAAAATGGTAAAGCTGAAACAGAAGAGCACTGATAGTCCAGGAACCTAGCAATCCTGCAGCACGATTCTACCCAGATCATACAACACTTTGCCTTCTGCATATTAAGAGGGGCTAACAGTAAAGTTATGTAAATTTTAAAAAATTGTGTTGGGGAAACCGTGCTGATCACTGTGTGTAATAGGCAGGTGTTTGTTCATTGAGAGGTTTTCCCTCACTGCACAGAACTGGGTTATGTAATTGTAGTGTTAATAACTGTATCAGTCCAGGGGCGCCTGGGTGGCTCAGTCGTTAAGTATCTGCCTTTGGCTCATGTCATGATCCTGGGATCAAGCCCCACATCAGGACTCCCTCTCCCACACCCTCTGCTTGTGTTCCCTCTCTCACTGTCTTCATCAAACAAGTAAAGTCTTTAAAAATAAAAAATAGAATACATTTTAAAAAAATAACTGTATCAGCACGGGGTGAATTGTTAATCTGGAGAATTCCAGGGTTAATGTTTCTCTTTCCCCATCTCCCTCGTCCTACTTCTGAATAGTAGTCACATTCCCTTCCTTATCAGATCAAATCTTAAAGTTTCAGGGAAGTCCTAGATATAACAAAGTTCAGGCTAAAAATTTTTGTGGCCTAAGCTTATCCATGGTATTAAACTTTCTTATACCATCCCAGCTAAAAATAAACAAAAACTCCAAACCAGTAGGATAACCAGATGTGACATCTGCTGAGCTGTCCTGTATAAATAAGCTATAAATTACAGAGTGAACAAGGAATTTGGCAGGTGTGGTAAATCAGGAATGGCTTTGTGACATAAACTGGTATTTTTACTTCTGGAACAATGGAGGCATTTTCTTATTTTACATGTTCAATCTTATTTTTTTTTTATAAAACATATTATTTCATAGCAGTATAAAACCTAACAACAGTTTTTGATACTATCTCTGGGTGTGTGGGGATTTTTTTCCTTTCACCATCTAAATGTCCCTAAATGGAAAATTCTTGCCTCAAGATGTACATTCTTCCAATTACATGTGAAATTTTTTTTTGAAAAGAGCCCAGCTGCTTTAGGAAAGTTTAAATTCTATGTAAGCAAAATCATTTTTAAAATTTATTTTTATATTTTTTTAACTTAAACAAAAAATTTTTTAAAGATCTTATTTATTTGAGAAAGAGAGAGTGAGAGAGAGCATGAGAGGGGAGATTGTCAGAGGGAGAAGTAGACTCCCCATGGAGCTGGGATCCTGACGCAAGACTCAATCTGGGATTCTGGGATCATGACCTGAGCTGAAGGCAGTTGCTTAACTAATTGAGCCACCCAGGTGCCCCAACTTTTAAAAAATTTTTAAGTTATCTCTATATCCAATGTGGGGCTTGAACTCACAACCCTGAGATCAAGAGCTGCGTGCTCCACCAACTAAGCCAGCCAGGCACTCCTTGTTTTGTTTTTTTTAATATTTCACAATTTTTAGAGGGTGAGAAAATCCTTAATCCCCTTTGGCCATATCTGAGGGTTTTTTTTTTAAAGATTTTACTTATTTTTTTGACAGAGAGAAAGAGAGAGAGAGCACAAGTAGGCAGAGGGGCAGGCAGAGGGAGAGGGAGAAGGAGGCTCTCTGCTGAGCAGGGAGCCCAACGTGTGGCTTGATCCCACCACCCTGGGATCACGACCCAAGCCAAAGGCAACCACCCCACATACCTGGGTTTTTAATGAGAGTTTAAGGAACTCAAATAAATCTTCACTCAAGACACATGGAAAGACATTCCTAGTTTACAAAACCTTCTCAGGCTCTTAGGGTGCTGTATTTGTAATGTCAGTTCTCTCCACAGCTATGTGTTGACAACAATTGTATTATAGTATCTCCCATTTATTATTACTTTAGGCTATTTAATTATTGGAGGTCATTGTTTCATAAATCTGTACCTGCCATTCACCTACCATCTGACTCCCTGACTGCTGACTCCTACCTTCCACTTACATCAGCTCTCAAGTGAAATGGGTAAACTCAGACTCAAAGAGGGAAATGGCTGTTGCCTTAGATGATAGAGATGCCGGGTTTAGAGCAGCCTCTGGGGAAGCAGGCATTTGTTTTGAGAAAGAAGGCCAAAGTTCCTTAAGGCAACTACTGTCACGGCCTGCGAGTAACATTCCATGGGACACTTAGATTGGTTCAAGATTGACTTTAATAACTATTTTTTTCCTGAATGTTCAGACTCCATCATTATTAACCCATTGTCTTTTGTCCCCTTTATTACATTATTTTTTTTTAAGATTTTATTTATTTATCTGACAGAGATCACAAGCAGGCAGAGAGGCAGGCAGAGAGAGAGGGGGAAGCAGGCTCCCTGCCGAGCAGAGAGCCCAATGCGGGGTTTGATCCTAGGACACTGGGATCATGACCTGAGCCAAAGGCAGAGGCTTAAACCACTGAGCCACCCAGGCATCCCCCCCTTTATTACATTCTTATGGAACTAGTCAAAGATTTAAAAAATCTTTTTAGAGAAGATGAAGTTACCTATAATTATTAATTCAGTTGCTGAATGACTACTTCGAAGAATACTACTGGACAAGTCCTGAAGCCTAGAGCAAAGATCTGGATTAAAAGAGTAACAACTGGTATAGCAGTGTTTCTTCTTTGTAGTTCCTACTAGATGCCAAGTAGC
The DNA here is from genome assembly GCF_022355385.1 of Mustela nigripes. Lineage (NCBI taxonomy): Eukaryota > Metazoa > Chordata > Mammalia > Carnivora > Mustelidae > Mustela > Mustela nigripes. The sequence goes on from NC_081569.1 coordinate 101,683,387, forward strand.
CAATTTATTAGCTTAAGAAAGTACTTTCCTGCATTGTAACTGTCAAGGGGTGAAAATGTTGGCTAGAAGCATTGGCTGAGCGGTGTGCTGCTGTGAACTCTTCTATGTATGAAACGTAAGTGAATGACCCTATTATATCAAAAAGGCACAAAGTCTTTTATGCAGTCAGTAGCGATCAAAGGCAAAAATTAAAAAAAAAAAAAAAAAAAAAAAGGGCGGCTCACTCAGTTGAATGTCTGTCTTCGGCTCAGGTCATGATTTCAAGATTCTGGGATCGAGTCCCGAGTTGGGCTCCCTGCTCATCCGGGCATCTGCTTCTCCCTCTGCCTCTCCCCCTGGCTTGTCTCTCTCTCTCAAATAAAGAAAAGTAAGAATTTTAAAAAGACAAAAATCATTTAATGTGACAATATATGTATTAAGATACAAACTGAATTAATTACTTGTTCCTCTTTTGGTTACTGCCCTGAGTAATTTTTTTTTTTAATTTTTAGATGCATAGTAACTATATTTTGAAGGAAAAGGAGTGTAACATAAACTTTTGAGTCCTGAAAAGAGCAAACTCAGTCAATACATTTAATTACTTAAGCTGCTTGTAACATCATCTTCAGTGGTATAAGAAAAAATCCTCTTTTTCACATCTGGAACTTACAAATCAAACTTTTTCAGTAGTATGTGTCTCTCTGTACTCACTAGGAGCTCCTAGCAGCTGGTGCTTGGTATTAATCTCTTCTAATTAGAGAAGCATATGCTATAAATTTATCATTCCAAATGAGAGCAAAATGTTTCATCAGTTTCTCTGATCCTTCCTGCTTTACTGTCTGTTTAAGCACTGCCTGACTATTATGCAGCTTGTCATACAGGGTATGGGGTGATAGAATAATATGGGAATGGAAGGTTTATTGCTTTGATTGGAGTCTAGGCTTCTAACTAGCTGTGTAACTTCTGACATATTACCTAATCTCGCTGAGCCTCAGATTCTTTATCTGTAAATAGAATTATTCCAGTTATCTCACAAGACAGTTTCGATGATTAGATGAGATAATACATGGGAAAGCGCCACAAAAATATCTTTTTTTTTTTTAAGATTTATTTATTTATTTATTTATTTATTTATTTGACAGACAGAGATTCCAAGTAGGCAGAGAGGCAGGCAGAGAGAGAGAGAGAGAGAGGAGGAAGCAGGCTTCCCGCTGAGCAGAAATCCCGACACGGGGCTTGATCCCAGGACCTCGGGATCATGACCTGAGCCAATGGCAGAGGCTTTAACCCACTGAGCCACCCAGGTGCCCCAAAAAACATTTCTTTTTTTTTTTTTTTTTAATTTGAGAGAGAGAGAGAGAAAGTCAGCATGAGCAGGGAGAGGGCCAAAGGGAGAAGCAGACTCCCTGCTAAGCAAGGGGCCTGATGCAGGGCTTGATCCCAGGATCCTGGGATCAGGACCTGAGCCAAAGGCCGACGTTTAACAGAATGAGCCACCCAGGTGCCCCTTAAGCTTTTATTTATTTAATCATTTAAGTAATCTCTGCACCCAGCATGGGCCTTGAACTCTCAACCCTGAGACAAGAGTCCCATGCTCTTCTAACTAGCCAGCCAAGAACCCTAAAAATGTTTAAATTATTTTTTAAAACATGACTGTCAAATCATTATCATATTTAAAAATGGGCAAATATCCAGTCAGTGTCCATTTCCCCATTTATGTCATTAATTTTTTTTACAATTATTTTGTTTGACTCATGATCTGCATAAGTCTCCATATAGCATTTGGGTGATCTTTTTGTCTAATCTACAATTGCCCTGTTTGATATGGTAGTCACTAGCTACATGTGACTCATTTTAAGCATAAACTAATTAAAAGTGAATAAAATTAAAAATTCAGTTCCTCAGTTACAAATAGCTACTTGGAGAGTGTAGATATAGAACATTTCCACCATTGTACACAGTATTATGGGATAGTACCGATCTACAAGTCTCTTTTCCCTCTGTTTTATTCTTTAAAATTTAATTGTTGAAAAAAACCAAGTCATTTGTCTTACAGAATTTCCCACATTCTGGATTTTTAAGTTGAATTCCCATGGTGTCATTTCACATGTTCCTCCATCCTCTGTATATAATTGATGGTTAGAGCTAGTGACTGAAATGTTGTTCACCTGGCTTGTGAGCTCAAGTTCAACTGTGTGACCTTGAGCACATAATCTGACCTATGTAAACATCAGTTCCCTCCTATATAAAATGTGAACAATAACAGTCCCGATACTGAAGGGCAGTTGTGAAGACTAAACAAGATCATTGATATAAAGTGCTCAGTCTGGCGCATGGTACATAGTATGGATTAAGTATATATTAGTTATTACTTGTGTTATTATACTTATTTTTTTTTAAAGATTTTATTTATTCATTTGACAGAGAGAGATCACAAGTAGGCAGAGAGTCAGGCAGAGAGAGAAGGGGAAGCAGGCTCCCCGCTGAGCAGAGAGCCCGACGCGGGGCTCGATCCCAGGACACTGAGATCATGACCTGAGCCGAAGGCAGCAGCCCAATCCACTGAGCCACCCAGGCGCCCCTATTATACTTATTTTTAATCAGTGATTCTCAAATAGTAGTCCATGCCTTGGCTGCATCAAAATACTCTATAAACTTAAAAAAAAGTTCTAGAGATTTTAGTTCAGGAGGTTTCAGTGTGGTCCAAGAAAAATCTGTATTTGTAATAAGTTCTTGATGATTCTGATGAAGTTATGACTTTAAAAACTGATGATTTTGTGATATGTTGACTTGACCAGGCAGAATTTCAGTCCCCAGAATTTCCGTTCTAGTATGCTGCCTGTTAGAGTGGATGACAAGAGATCATCTCTTGCAAGAATTGGAGGAGTGCAGGGAGGCAGCAGTCATTTTGTAGCATGCACATATCTTCTCCTAGTTATTCAGTCCAACATACTTTAGGTGCTACTGTAAAGAGATTGTGTCATTGTAATTAAAACCCCTAATTAGTTGACCTTAAATTAATCAAAATGGAGATTATCCTTGTTAACCCTGACTTAAATCAATTGGAAAGCTCTTATAAGAGGGTTTAGGGCATAGTCCAGACCAAGCTGGCTTCACTGGTGAATTCTAGCAAATATTTTTTTTAAAGATTTTATTTATTTATTTGACAGACAGAGATCACAAGTAGGCAGAGAGGCAGGCAGAGAGAAAGAGGGGGAAGCAGGCTTCCCACTGAGCAGAGATCCTGATGCGGGGCCTGATCCCAGGACCCTGAGATCATGACCTGAGCCGAAGGCAGAAGCTTAACCCACTGAGCCACCTAGGTGCCTCTCTAGCAAACATTTAAAGAAAAATTAATACTGATTCTGCACAAACTCTTCTAAAATATGGAAGAGGAGGGAATACTTTGCAATTTATTCTATAAAGCCAGAGTTAACATGCCAAAATCAAACACATCACAAGAAAGCAAAATTAGAAAACAGTACCTTTAATGCGTATAGATGGAAAAATCCTTAATAAAATACCAGCATACTGAATCTAGCAACATATAAAAAGGATTATATACCATGACCAAGAGAGCTTTCTCCCAGAAATGCTAGGTCACTTTAATAAGTGAAATGAATGTATTATTAAGAGAATAAAGGGCAAAACCACCTAACTATTTCAATAGATGCAGGGAAAGCATCTGATAGAAATCACTGATTTATCCTAAAAGCAATCAATAAACCAGGAATAGAAGGGAACTTCCTCAGCCCGGCAGAAGACATCTACAAAAAACTTTCTCTGGGGAACTCATGCTTTCCCAGAAGGGAAGGTGGGGAGGTCTGGGATAGCCAAGTATCTGGGTCTAGGCAGGTGAGACTGTCTTCTCAGTGGGGTTCAGTTTTAAGAAGTCCACCTGCTCACAGGTGTATGAAATATTATCCACTGTAGTCTTTATTAATAACAAAGGTGATACTTTGCTGGCTCAGTTGGTGGAGCTTACAACTCTTAATCTCGGTCATGAGTTCAAGTCCCATGTTGGGTGTAAAGCTTACATAAAAAAATAAAATACAGGGCACCTGGGTGCCTCCGTCTGCTGGACATCTGACTCTAGGTTTCAGCTCAGGTCATGATCTCATGGGTGTGGAATCAGGCCCCACAATGGGCTCTGTACTCCGCGGGGAGCCTGCTTGAAGATTCTCTCCTTTTTGCCCCCACCTCCCGCTCCAGCACTCCTCTCTCTAAAGTAAATAAATAAATCTTAAAAAAATAAAATAAAAAATTAGAAGTAAAAATAAAAATATTTAAAGGTGATACTTTGCCTCCCGCTAGTCCTTAATGTTTTAAACTTTATATTCTCAGCTGATTCAGAATTAGGGCACAAGAGAGGGATGGTAGTTGTTGACACCCTCAAAGACTCCAGCATGAAACAATGGAAGAAATAATTTATTGAAGTTTTAGACATGCACAATAGTAATCCTTGTAGTAATGATTAGAGTCTTAGACTTATTTTAAAAGTTGGAAAAGGTCTAGAGATCATTTAGCAGCTAGATTCTAACCCCAGAGATTAAGAAATGTGTACAAGACTAACTAGTCCTCTAGTGACATATCAGAACTAGAACCCAAATTTCCTTCAACCTGCCACACTTGCCACCACACCCTGTTGCCTCCTTAATATGTGGAGATAAAACGTTTTTATTATCTGCTTCCCCAAAGATCAGAATTTTGTCATTGCTATAAATGAAGAAATAAATGCAATTAAGTTAAACAATTTTCCCGTGATAATGGGACTTATCAAAGTAGCCCTGGAAATGAGAAATACTCCTCTAATTTTAGTTCAAGGCTGTGCCGATGAGATCATTTTCTCTGTCAAAATGCCAAACTGGAATAAATGGATGAGTGGTACATCGTGGAAACACAATTGCTATGGCAGAGTTTCCGGTTCACATGTTAATTCAACTGGTGATCTCTGGTTCCTTTTCTAGCATGATGTCATAGTATGTTATGGTATTAAAATTTCCTCCTGAAAGAATAGAAGGAAGTGAGTAGAATGGGGTGTTACTGCCTAACTCCAAAGCCTGTGATCTTAATTAACCATGATGTTTACTGCCTCCCCAGATCTGTAAGGTACAAAGGCAAGTGTTTGGACAGTAAGATGAAAGTTTAGTTGAATTCTAAATGTAGGTAATTTATGGTATGTGTGAAAGTAATAGAACCAAGCACTTGGCTCTTAGAGCTTTCTTTAAATAATCATCCCTGCAATTCTATTGGTGGAAATGCAATCACGTGAAAGATACACATTAAACCACCAAAATAACAGCGGATGTGCTTTATTAATCAGGCTATTACTGTTTAATTTTCTACAAAATCTACAAATGAATTTGACTTTGCTTTTCTACAACAAGATCTTTAATCTTATATGCTTTCCACATTGAGAAATCATTCATTCGTTCATCAAGTAGTTTTTGAGTGTCTATTGTGTATCAGGCACTGTTTTAGGTACTGGGGGGTAGAGTTATAAATAGAACTAGGTTCCTGATCTCACTGAGCAGAGGGCATTATAAAACAGTAACATCCTTTATTTGTTGCTGTTAGAGATAGGCATAATTCTACTTAATAAAGTTGTTACATTAGTGTTTTTAGAAAAGAAAAAATCAGTTTAGAAAATAATGCAATGATAACCTCTTCTTAATGCTTGAAATTACACACACTTATTAAAGGTCCAAGGATATTAGACAATAAAAATTTCTGCTTAACACTGTTTTCCTGACTTGACCATTTAAACTTTTCTTCCTTTCTCTTTCTCTCTTTTTTTCTTTTTTTCATTTCTGGAATAGTACCTATTAACCTCTAGTGGAATTAATATTCCAAAGAAGACAGTTTTAGAAAATGACAGACTGTAAGCGCTCTTTGTGTTGTTTCGTTTTTATATATGTTCTACATTTCTGTGTCAGTTCTTATTTTATATGGTTACATTTTGGAAGACACAAATGGACCTGAACTAGCTTAAATAATAATAATCAACTCTATTATAAGGGTGTATCTACTGCATGTACTTCTTTCTTACCATTTTCAGGTTGATTTGTCTCCTAAACCACTGTAACTTTTTAATACTTTTAAATTTTGGGGTTTTTTTTTTTTTTTTTTTTTTTTTTTTTTTTGACAGAGAGATAGAGAGCACAAGTAGGCAGAGCAACAGGCAGAGAGAGAGGGAGAAGCAGGCTCTCTGCTGAGCAGGGAGCCCGACGTGGGGCTTGATCCCAGGACCCCAGGGTCACGATCCGAGCCAAAGGCAGATGCCTAACCAACTGAGCCAGCAGGTGCCCCACTTTTTTAACACTTTTAAATTACAAAATAAATAGAAACAGGAAACTAAACAAATGTAGAGCTTAGTGAATAATTGTACGGTGAATACCCTTGTAGCCACAACCCATGTCAAGAAACAGAACTTTTCCAGTCATCTCGGGAGCCCCCCAAAAGCCCTAGACAATGCACAGCCATCCCTCTTCCTCCAAAATAACCTTGATCCTGACTACTAGCAATCACTCTCTCACATTTACTTACACTACAGTTTAGTCTTGCCTGTTGAAAAGAAAACACCTTGTTATTTTTTCACATTTCCTTTGATCTTCACATTCTCCTCTACTGTTTCTTTTCCTTATACTTTATCTGTGGTGGAACTCCCCTGTGACACAGAGAATTTCTTGCAGTCTGGGTTTTGCTGAGTGCACCCTCGTGATACGGCTCAACATGATCCTGTGTCTTTCGTGTGTCTTAGGAATTGGCAGGTGGAGCCAGAGTCCCATCAGGTTTAGATTTGATTCCTTTGTGTTCTTTTTTCAGAAGTCTGGTTTTCATTCCTTTTCTTTTTCTTTCTTTTTCATGCTAGCAGCCATTGATCCTCAATATTTAGATTTATTAACTGAAGCTTGCAAAAAGATGATATTCTGTTTCTACCATTTTGCTTTCATGTATTACTTTGAGATGCATCCCATGCATCCCAATGAAACAATTTACTACAGAAAAGGCAGGAAAGATGTTTGAGTTTTTCCCTTTTATTTCCCCAGGCTTTAAAAAGATGTATTTATTTGAACAAGAGAGAGAGAGCATGCACAGGGCAGAGGGGCAGAGAGGCAGAGGGAGAGAGAGAATCTCAAGCAGACTCCGCACTGAGCATCGAGCTGAAGGCAGGGCTCAATCTCACAACCCTGAGATCATGACCTGAACCAAAACCCAGATTCTGACCCTCAACTGACTGTGCCACCCAGACACCCCTCCCCAATTTTTTTTTAAGATTTTATTTATTTGACAGACAGAGATTACAAGTAGGCAGAGAAGCAGGCAGAGAAGCAGGCAGAGGGAGAGGAGGAAGCAGGCTCCCTGCTGAGCAGAGAGCCCAATGCGGGGCTCGATCCCAGGATCCTGGGATCATGACCTGAGCCGAAGGCAGAGGCTTTAATCCACTGAGCCACCCAGGCGCCCCGTTCCCCAGTTTTTGATGCAACAAATTGATTCCCTGTCACCTTTCACAGATTTAGATTTTTAAACTATTACAATGAACTTAAGGACTTAAACATATTTGGGGAATTTCAATCCATTGCAGTTCTTATCTTTCTTTTTTTAATATTTTATTTATTTATTTGACAGAAAGAGACAGCACAAGCAGGGGGACTGGCAGGCAGAAGAGGAAGGAGATGCAGATTCCCCGCTGAGCAGGGAGCCAGATGTGGGACTTGATCCCAGGACCCTGGGGTCACCAATTCTTATCTTTCTTGAAGCTCCAACTGTCCCGTCTTTGGCTGTTGGTACTCTTCAAATGACCTCCTTGGATGTGATCCTAATAGTTTTTTTTAAATAGCTTTCTTGATAGCTGATATGTTGAGATATTCCATTTTCCTTCCAGACCTCAGTTCCTGGAATCAACCATTTCTCCAAGGACCCCGATCTCTTTCGATGGCATGTATTTCAAGATCACAATGTAATTGTTGTTTCTAAGCCTCTTTAGTGGAAGTGGATATATATATTACATGATGAGTTCATACTAATATTTCTGTTTTAAATTCAGAACTACCAGGTTTATACTTAACCTCTTTTGTGTTATATCTTTATCTCCTGTCTTTCATACCAACAACCCTATTTCTCAAGGTAACAGGGAATGGTAGAGTTAGAATAGTCCCTATTTTTCATTTACTTCTTTCCATATGACACCAACAATAGTCCAGAATTATAACACTAATACTACTACTGATGGTTAATATTACTAATATCACCACCAATTACTAAAAAAATTAAAATATGTGTATGCTATCTCCATTTCTCTCCATTTTAAAAATGGTTGTGGTGTGTTTGTACCATGCTGTATATGATCTACTTGGTGAGATCATCTAGCCATTGCACACTGTAATCTCCTCCTTTTTCAACTGTTGTCTAACTTCTGCAAACAGCTGTATGTTTAATAATCACCTCTTATCCTTATATTAATAATTCTGTAGTCATTTTGGTTGGCTGAAACTCTCTATTCAATTTCTTAGGAAGAGTACAGAGGAACAATATTTTTTGAGATTTATCAAAAATAATTTGTACCAGGACACCTGGGTGGCTTAGTTGGTTAAGCAGCTGCCTTCGGCTCAGGTCATGATCCCAGCATCCTGGGATCGAGTCCCACATCGGGCTCCTTGCTCAGCAGGGAGCCTGCTTCTCCCTCTGCCTCTGCCTTCCACTCTGTCTGCCTGTGCTCTCTCTCACTCTCTCTCTCTCTGACAAATAAATAAATAAAATCTTTAAAAAAAATAATAATTTGTACCTTTTATACATGCAGGTCAGCTTTGCAGGATATAAAATGTTTGGCTGATAATTTATTTTTCTGAATCTTGTAAAAACAGCCCTTACCTTTTTTCTGGCGTAATGGCTGCTGTTGAAAAGTTTGATGACAACCTAGTTATTTCTCCTTCGTAAGTCAAATGCTCTTTTTGCCTCAGTACCCAAAACTTTATTTTTTTAAAGTCCAGTAATTTTAGGGGCGCCTGGGTGGCTCAGAGGGTTAAGCCTCTGCCTTTGGCTCAGGGTCCTGGGATTTGGTCCTGCATTGGGCTCTCTGCTCAGCTGGAAGCCTGCTTCCCTCTCTTTTTGCCTGCTGCTCTGCCTACTTGTAATCTCTCTCTCTCTGTCAAATAAATAAAATAAAATCTTAAAAGAAAATAAAAAATAAAGTCCAGTAATTTTAGTAGAATACATCTTGGTCTTGGTTGTTCTGATCAATATTCTCAGGTACATAAACTGCTATTTCAATATTAATTTCAAATCTTTTTTTATTCCAGAAAACTTGTTGTGAATTATAGTATTTGTTTTGTTCTTTCTGTTGGTTTTCTTCTTTGGACCCCTTTTGTCTGCATGTTGATCTTCTTTGACAATCTTCCATATTGTCAACTTTTGAATCCCCTTTTAGTCTCTTTTTTTAATTTAAAAAACATTAATTTTGTTTTAGTTTTAAAATTGTCCATTTCATCTTTTATTTCTTATAAGGCATTATTTGTCAGTGTGTGTGTGTGTGTGTGTGTGTGTGTGTGTGTGTGTGTGTTTTGCTTTTATTTCTTCTAGTTTAGCATTTATTTCTAAAATGATTTTTTATTTTCAAATTCTCCTTTGAGAATTATTACCTAATTTGTAAATTTTTCTATTTATGATTTATGTTGTTTTCTCATGTCTTGTATTGTTTATTAAAATTCATTTTTAAATACTACAATTTGAACTACCATATTTATCTGTTTCTTGAGTATAGCCTTCTAATGTGCTTTTGTTTCTTTATAAGGATGCTATTTTCCTCCTTATTTTACTTATTTTGGAGGGGCAGTAACTGTGAGATTTGACCTTGATACTTCTCTATTGCTTGCTTTAAGTTAAAAATTAGTTTTCCTGAACTTTCTGCAGGAGGCTTGGTTCAGTCAGATAGTTTTTTAATAAAACTTGACAGTGATGCTACTTCATGTTTTTGTATAATATTTAAAAAATAGGACTGTTTGCTTTTTGAGATTTTCTTTTTTTTAATCTTTAACTTTTTTTGGAGATTTTTTTAAAAAGATTTTATTTGTTTAATTGAAATAAAGCAAAGCCAAGAGAGTGAGAGAGTGAGAGCACAGAAAGAGAGGGAGAAGCAGACTCTCTGCTGAACAGAGCGCCCAACTTGGGGCTCGATCTCAGGACCCCAAGATCATGACCTGAGCAGAAGACAGCCACCTACTGACTAAGCCACCAAGGCGCCCCTCTTTCTGAGATTTTTCTGACCATTTCCCTCAACCACTCCCCCCTCAACTATTTTTGGTATGGATCTTCTCTTTACTTCTATGTTGTCCCTGCCCTGATCAATTTTTATTACATGGCCAGTAGTTTCTTCTCAGAGCTATGTCCTAGAAGGGCATTTTGGTTGGTCAGTATCGAGAATTCATAGGGACGAGACTATTCCTACCCCTTTGGGTCTTATCAGGGCCCCCTTGCCCTTATCTGTTATAGGAATGGGCAAAATCATCCCAGGTATAGTCGTTATTCTCATATTGACCTAATGGGCTTTCTAGTAAATACCTGTTTCTTTTTGGGACTCTTCTGTTCTCAGGTCCATCAAACATCCCATTGATTCCCTCTCTTCTGCCTTTCATAAACTCTAGTATCATGGCCTTGTGGTTGTTAGTGATTTTCCTCTACCTGCTTATATTTGTGATTTGTGGAGACACCTTACTATCTTGTTTTGTTGTAAATGTTATCCACGAATTCTTAACTTTACTTTCTAATTTATTTTTTTATATGTAGGGATTTGAGAAGATCCAAACCTTATGTTGTCACTTTTTAGATGCTGACTATAATCTTCAATGAACTGAGAAATGATTATTTTTATATTATATATTACTTTTTTAAATACAACTTTATTTATTTATTTATTTATTTATTTATTTTAAAGATTTTATTTATTTATTGACAAAGATAGAGAAAGCACAAACAGGGGGAGAAGCAGGCAGAGGGAGAGGGAAAAGCAGGCTTCTCGAGAGCAGGGAGCCTGATGTGGGGCTCAACCCCAGGACCCTGGGATCATGACCTGAACCTAAGGCAGATGCTGAACTGACTGAACCACTCAGGCACCCCAAAAATACGCTTTTAAAAATTGTTCCAACCTTACAGAAAATTGCAAGAACAATATAAAGGATTTTAGTTTACCCTTTACCCAGATTCTCTAATCAGTTATTAGCATTTTACCATATTTGACTTATCATTCTTTCTGTCTCTTTCTCTCTCTAAATTATTTTGTATAGCATATAGTAAAATCATTAAAGTCAAGTAATTGGCAAAATATTAAAATAAAAAAATTAAGATTGTTACAATACTACCATCCAATCCATTGGCTGCATTTACATTTATCTAATAATATGCTATGTAATCACTCTTTGCTTTTTAATGCAGGATCCAATTAAGGATCATGTGTTGTATTTAGTTGTTACATGTCTTTAGTCTCTTTGGAGCAGTTCCTTGGTTTTTCCCTGTCTCTAATGACACTGACTTTTTTTGGAAGACAACAGGCTAGTTACTTTGGAGAAGTTCTCAATCTGAGTTTACTTATTCTGACTAGGTTCATGTTATTCATTGTTTGGGAGGGATACCATAGACATGATGCTATGTTCTTCTCAGTGTATCATCAGGGAGCAAATTAACAAATGTTAATTTGTCCCATTTCTGTCAGTGTTGACTTCTATCACTTTGGTAAGGTGTAAAATTAATTGTAACATTTGTAAGTATTACATTGTTATTAATCAATGAGTTATTAATATGTTTTTTTTGAGAACTACTTCGATATTTTGTTAATATTTTGTTTCTCAATACATTTTCACTCACTGTTTTAGTTTCCATTGTTGGTTCTGCTTGGAGTCAGCTATTACTGTAACGGCTGACAAATGGTGGTATTCTAAGTCCACCATTCATTCCTCAGTCATTAGTCGGCATTGTACTATGAGGTAAAGCTTTCTATCTTTCTTCTTATTTATTTATTCACATATATTTATATCAAGATGGATTCATGAATTCCTATTTTATTCAATGGGTCATAATTTGTTATAATTTTTCATTTTATGTTTAATTGTCCCAGAGTTAGCCAATGGGAGTCCTTCAATCTGGCTCTTGTCCTTCTAACATGTCCTTATTGTTCCTTGAGTACTTCCTTTCATACTCAACAAGATGTTCCAGGAACATGTTGTACTTTCCCTGTCCCAGTTCTAAATTCAACTATTTCTCCAAGGAATTCTAGATCCTTTTAGTGGAGAATGATATTCAGAAGTTACCATCTGGGTGTAGGTGTACTCATTGCTACTAGGGGATCACTTCCTGTGGGTCTAGTTTTCTCCCTTTCCACATTGATAATTGGCAGTGAGAAGTCTGGCTCCCATTATCTTTTTTTTTTTTTTAAGATTTTATTTATTTATTTGACAGAGATCACAAGTAGGCAAAAAAGCAGGCAGAGAGAGGTGGTGAGAAGCAGCCTCCCCGCCAAGCAGAGTGGCTCGCATAACTACATTAATGTAGTTACTTCATCTTCCTATATGTAACCAATCCCCTGACCTACTAGCTGCCTTGCAGATCAAGACCCCCCCCCTCCTACTTCTCCCCATTGAGGCTACTGTGTGGTGGAAATGAAGACTTTCTCAATGGGTCAGGTCCATTACTATTCCCATTATAACTTATAAATTGCATCATCCAAGCAGATGAGACACTTAAAAAACTCATTTCTACTCTTTACAAAAAAAAAAGTATATATGAAATTTGAGACTCTGTGTATGTAATTTATTACAATTCTAAATATTTTACTTTGCTGTAGAAATTAATGCCATAAATATTACAACTGGAATCTTTATGTGAAATTTCTGTCTTTGTGTTTAGGAGTTTGTTATGGCACAGTGGGAATATTTGCTCAGCTACTTTCTGGATGCACATCTAACAATTTGATAAATAAGACCTGCCTAGCAGGGAAGAAAACAGTGAGAATTTTTTAAAAAATTCAATTAACCACAAAACTCAGTTTCTTGTGTTTAAAAAGTGTTCTTAAAAAACTAATGAAAGTCTCACATATCATTTTTACCTCAATAAGTATATTTTACAAAATTAACCATGTTACCGTAAGCCTCATTATAATTAATAACAGTTTCATCTGAAGGAACATTATTGCTCACAAAGCACTTACCAACGATTATTTCAGGTCATCTTTTTCCAGTTTGGTGAAGTAGTTGATTTTTATCTCAATTTACAGATATCATCACAGTCTTCTAGAAGTTAGGCAATGTGTCGAAGATTGTGCAACTCTTAGATGGCCAAAATGGGGTGTAAACACTGTTTTTTTAATGCATAATTTATTGTTTCCTTTTCACTATTTCAATCCTCTGAATTGGGATTTTTCCCCCTTCTTACCCCTGTCCTGTTTGCCAGATTACACATGGATGATTACTTTCCCAAATAATTTATTCATTAGTCATGTAGCCTGAGATCATTCAGTCAACTCCAACAGATCTTATTTCTTCAGAGTAGCAGAGAGTTCTTGTCCTCAATATTCATTTCCCTTCATTCCACAGAAATGGAATGGTTAGCCTGGAAAATAGTCACCCAGGATAAAGTTAATTCTTGTTATAGATGTGTTCCTTTGCCCCTTCTTTGTCACTTTCTCCATCTTGCTCCCTGGAGCAGAGATCCTCCCTTGGATAATGAAAATTAGGGCCTGCACCCAAGAAATGTCCCCAGGGTGGTGGGCTAGAAGGAGACTCCTGGGTCCCAAGGACTTTCTTTGCTCACTTCTTCACTTCCTGAAATGCCTTGCCCTTCTTAACATAGTTTAATCTCATTTCTCCCTTAAAGCTAAGCTCAATTTCTACTTCCTTAAAGAAGTAGTTTATAAGGTGGTGGATGGAGGTCTCCTTTCCACCTTCTTTCTTTTCCCTCCTACCTCTTCCTTCCTTCCTTTCTCTCTCTCTCTCTTTTCTTTCTTTCTTTCTTTCTTTCTTTTCTTTTTTCTTCTCCTTCCTTCCTTC
>NC_081569.1:101697408-101772008 GCF_022355385.1 Mustela nigripes
CTTTCTTTCTTTCTTTCTTTCTTTCTTTCTTTCTTTCTTTCTTTCTTTCTTTCTTTCTTTCTTTCTTTCTTTCTTTCTTTCTTTCTTTCTTTCTTTCTTTCTTTCTCTCAGAGTCAGATATATGTCTGGCCAGCTAAACAGAGGACACCTAGTCTTTAGCAAACCTTTCAGCAAGTTCAGCAAACACCTATAAGATGTTTAGCCTTATCCCCGCGCAATCTAATTACTGTACAGAGACCACAACCTAAGGGCAGGCCACTAAGAAGGACTCTTTTTTCTCTTCCCATCTCGAGTCTCCAGGGTTAAACCCCAACCCCATCTGGCAAGAAACCTGACTATGTCAAAACACTGGCATTTGGGATGCCTGGGTGGCTCAGTCGGTTAAGCGTCTGCTTTCAGCTCAGGTCACGATCCTGGAGTCCTGGGATCGAGTCCCGCATCGGGCTCCCTGCTCAGCAGGGAGTCTGCTTCTCTCTCTGCCCGCTGCTCTCTCTCTCTCTCTCTCTGTCTGACAAATAAATAAATAAAATCTTAAAACAAAAAGAGAGGGGGCGCCTGGGTGGCTCAGTGGGTTAAGCCGCTGCCTTCGGCTCAGGTCATGATCTCAGGGTCCTGGGATCGAGTCCCGCATCGGGCTCTCTGCTCGGCAGGGAGCCTGCTTCCCTCTCTCTCTCTCTCTGCCTGCCTCTCCATCTACTTGTGAGTTCTCTCTGTCAAATAAATAAATAAAATCTTAAAAAAAAAAAAAGAGAGAGAGAGAGCAAGAACAGGGGAGTCACTCTGTATCTCCAATTCTAGAAGCAAACATTCCATATATTCTTTCAGAATGTGTGAACTTGACCTGTCTCCAAGTGGTAAGACTTTTTGGAGACAACTACAGTACCATCTCCTTTCTAGAATATGAGTATGATGTATCAGAGTCCTGGCTGGAAATAAAAAGTACACTCAATGGGTTTAACTGAGGAGTTTAAAAAGGGACTATTCCCAGTGGAAAGCCATAGGATAAGGGAGTAAAGGGCATGCAGTTCTTGGAGGTCATTTTTCTAAGACACAGAAAACAGGATGGAGAATAATAGACAATAGTCTGTGGTGAGGGGACAAACCCAGAATACCTAGCACAATGGAGCTGTAACTGTTCTCTCTTCCAAATCCCATAGCATTTACTGCTTATACTCTCATTTCAATTTCCAACAAACATTTCCTGGGTGCTCTGGGATGATATACAAATTAACCAAACATGGGGTCCCTTTAGAAGCTGAAATCTGGTGGACAAGCACTGGACACAGAATTCGCTATACTTTTGGTGGGTGCTGCATGTTTTCACGCTGCAGGTGCAGAGATGTGTTCAGGTCCTTTCTTATGATGTGAGTTTTGTATCAGGTTCTGTATAAAACTAGAAGGTTGGTGCAGACACTGTGGCAAATTCTAGTGACGACCCAATGGGTTTTGCAAGAGTTGTCTCTGAACCAGGTGGTTGTGGCTCTTGGTTCCCTGCTCTTGTTCCTTTCCATTCTTGTAGCCCCACTCTCTCTGCTAACTGTTGACCTCTATGTATGTTTCACTCTCAGATTGTATTGTCTGAGAGGATTAAATTGGGGCAGTTTGTCCCTCTCTGTCCCTATTAGAAAGGGTTCATCTATAAGCCACCTCCGAGGGTACCTATTTTTAATATGCTCCGTAATAGATGATAAGTTATGCCTGAATAGCCAGGTCATGTGACACAAGTATGGGAACTGTAATGAGTATCCATCATTCATGGCTGTTCAAAATTTTCTGAGCATTCTCTCCCCATAATTGTAGTTCTTCACGGAGGAAATCCTGCCTTCCCCATGTAGAACCATTTCCCTTCCTCAGCTTTCCTTCTGGTTAGGGTGCAGACATGTGATATGGATTATGCTCATCAGATTTAAGACTTTCAGAATGGAGGGGAAGAGGGAGAATTTAGAGTATATATTTTGCAGGTGCAGATCCTGGCAAAGATGCTATGGTTGGAGCTTGTGAGTGAACCAGAGAAACAGAAGAAAAGAGCATCTGTATCTGCTCTTACTCTATGTCCCAGTTCCAAACAGCCTTTTGTCTCTCTGAGGATGAGAACTTCATAGGAAGAAAAGAGAAGGCCATCAAGGCAGTTGTGGACATCTAATAGCCAAGGCAAACTTTATAAAATGTAAAAGGTCTCTTGTGCCTCTCCCATTGCCAAGGGATGACATGACTGAGCTTTTCTGCTGTCATGGGAGGAAGATGAGAGATGGATAGGGAGAGCTAGTGCACAACTGGGTCCAATCTTCATCAGCTGATTCCCAGCTGACCCTTCGATACTTTGAGCTTGTCTAACCCAGCTCAGTCTACATCAGCTGACCCCAAAGCACATGAGCAAATCTAGGCAAGATCAGTAGCCCTGCCCAGATCAGCTGACCCCTAGGTAACCTTGAGACATGTGAACAAAGGCATCTGAGGTCAGCAGACCTACTCATTGCCTCCCTTTAAAAAAAAATCAGCCAATTCCCAACTGACTCACAGTTTAATTGTCAACAAGATTCAGCTGGACAAGGCCAGCATTCCCCACGCACCCGCTATGCTCAAGGACCAGGCTCTACGTTGAAGAGATGTTCACATGGCCCAATACTCCTGCCACAGGGAGGAAGGCTCCATCCAGCACCCAACATCCCCTAAGATTCTCATTCTGAATAACAGCACCTTGAAGGGCCTCTGTGTTATCCAACATTTCACCACTATGTGCAGGAGTAGTTTGAATGTCATACATTCCTTGCTCACAGGTGGACTGCACAGTCTTGAAATGTGAAGACCTTGAAAATACCACTTGCTTCTTCCTTAGTTTTTAAAGGTAAAGTTAACAAAGTTAAGTTGAAACCCATTGTGGGTTCAGTAACCCCTATAGTATCCCTTCTCTCCCCCACCCACCCCTACCCACCCCCACTGCCACACACATGCAGAGGCCAATCAGGTATAAACCATGAGGGGAGCTGAGAATGGTTTTTAGTGACCTTTGTGGGCAGGACAAGGCCTCTAGGTTCTCAGAATTAAATATTTATTTAAGAAAGGGAGCATGATTGACCAGTGTCTTACGGTCTCCCTTCCCCACCTCCACTGAGGTCTGTGCCTGTTGCTAACAACTATTTGGTTCTGGGCTGTATGCTCACCAGTGTTCCCTGTCCTCCCAGCAGTGGCCTGGCATATTTTTTTCTTTAAATAAAATTTCATTTATTTATTTGAGAGTTAGACATAGTGACAGAGATAGCAAGAGAGAGAGCACAAGCAGGAAGGAGAGGAAGAAGCAGTCTCCCCGCCAAGCAGGAAGCCTGATTCAGGGCTCTATCCTAGGACCCTGGGATCATGACCTGAGCGGAAGGCAGAGGCTTAACTAACTGAGCCACCCAGGTGCCCCAGAGTCTCAGCATCCTGAAGGGGTCAAAGTAATAGCCATGATGCTCCATGTTATATTGGTCCTGGAGACACTGGCCAAGTGGTGGCAGCACAGACAGGAGACAGCAGATCAGACCCAGATCTTCATGGATTGTTGTGGGAAATGATGTATTTATATTCATAGTCATATTTTTAACTATTAAAATTTAACTTTAGGGGCACCTGGGTGGCTCAGTGGGTTAAAGTCTCTGCCTTCGGTTCAGGTCATGATCCCAGTGTCCTGGGATCGAGCCCTGCATTGGGCTCTCTGCTCAGCAGGGAGCCTGCTTCCCCCTCTCTCTCTGCCTGTCTCTCTGCCTGCTTGTGATCTCTGTCAAATGAATAGATAAAATCTTTAAAAAAAAATAAAAGCTTACTTTAGATAAAGAAAAAGAATTGGCCACTGGAGTTTGTGCCCTTCTGTAGGAAGATAAACCAAGTTTTTGACAAGCTTAGCTTGGTTCAGTAAGAATAGAAAAGGCTACGTGCTGTATGATTTCAGCCACAGGACATTCTGGAAAAGGCAAAACTGTGGATACAATGACGAGATCAGTGATTGCTAGGGACTGGGGGGAGGGATGGATAGGTGGAGCACAGAGGATTTTAGAGCTATGTATTCTGTATATACTACAATGGTGGATACATGTTATTATACTTTGTCAAAACCCATAGAACGTATAACATCAAGAGTGAACCCTGAGTGAACTATGGACTCTGGGTGATAGGTCCATGGAAGTTTATCACTTGTAATAAATGTATCACTTTGGCGTTCCATGTTAATAATGAGGCTGTTGTATATGTGTGAGAGCATGGGCTATATAGGAGCTTTCTGTACTTTCTGTTTGATTTTGCTGTGAACCTAAAACTGATCTAGAAAACAAAGTTTATTAATTAAAAAAAATCTTTAAACTACAGAGAAGTTGCAAGTACAATGCAGATAACATTTGATCTTGAACTATTTAGGAGTAAGTTCTTTTTTTTTTAAATTTTTATTTTTTATAAACATATAATATATTATTAGCCCCAGGGGTACAGGTCTGTGAATTTCCAGGTTTACACACTTCACAGCATTCACCATAGCACATACCTTCCCCAATGTCCATAACCCCACCCCCCTTCTCCTAACCCCCCTCCCCCCAGCAACCCTCAGTTTGTTTTGTGAGATTAAGAGTCACTTATGGTTTGTCTCCTTCCCAATCCCATCTTGTTTAATTTATTCTTTTCCTACCCCCTTAACCCCCCATGTTGCATCTCCACTTCCTCATATCAGGGAGATCATATGATAGTTGTCTTTCTAGGAGCAAGTTCTTAACCTGTTGCCCCACACCCACAAATACTTAGGGGGTATATGGAGGACATTCTACTACATAATCCAGATATCACCTTCAAAATCAAGAAATTAACATTGATAATACTACCTACTCCTGAGACTCCATGAAATTTTATCATTTGTCCCTATAATATCCTTTATAATTCAGGAAAAGAAAAAAAAAAGGATTTAGAGGCCTTGAATCAACTTTGAAGGATGTCACATTTGAGGAAAAATAATCAGAAATATAAAAAATGGAGACCACTAATAAAGGGCTGAAAATTTCCATCTCTCTTCTTGGGCTTAAAATAAAGATTCTGAGAAAGGAACTAAATGAAGAAAAAACTGTTTAAAAGAAGTCAAGCTGATGATTGACATTATAAGATTCATTCTTTAGAAGATGCATCAGAACACATAAGATTGCAAGTAGCTAAAACCAAAACAGCCTTCAAAATACATGACAAGAGTGAAAATCAACTTCAGAAACACTAAAAGATGCGTTGAATGAGAGATCTGATATTCGGGGAAGCTTAAAACTGTACTCACAAAAACCCCTGAAGAATAGAAGGGAGAGTAACCAAATGAATCCAACAGAAAAAAAAAGTCAGAAAATGCTCAAGTGCACATGGGACAGGCGCTAAATCGTAAAGAACGTTGCAGCAAGCCTCTGGTGAGTATGTGCTGAAGATGGGACATGGGGCTGCCCTTCTTGGAGAAGAGAGCAGAGATGGTGGGAACTTGAATCTGGATATAGTGACTGCATTAGAAAATGACCACCTCCTAGAAGATGAATGAAAGGAGAAGATGAATGAAGAAATGAATTGAAACAGCTGAGTCAAATATTTATTTAAAATCTCTCAAGGAAAAAAAACCCCAAATGTCACTAAATTAACTAAAGGGGATAATTAATGCATTGAAAGATCATATTAGAAGTCTCCAAATGAGTGTCATTGCATTTAGGGGGGAAAAAAAATACTGAAAGGGAGAGGTCAGAGCTCTGGCAGAAATTTCTTCCTGAGTTGCATCAAGAAAATGAAATAAATTTTCACCAAATAACCAATGTGGAGAGAATTTACCCTGTGAAGATAGAGGAGAACCTTTTAAAACAGAGATGTGAAGATCACCCATGAGTATGGAGAGTGGAACACCTATAAAATAGAAACAAAAATTCTTCCAGAAAAATTCAAGAGAATTTCTGATTTACAAAAGCTAGTTTACTTCCCCATGAAAGAAAGGCTCATACTAATGGTTGTTGAGAGCTCAGCTGGCAGAGATTAAACCTTGATAATATAAGAAGAGAAATATATGCATTGAGAAATTTGGGGGAAAATCCTTATGTTCCTTACATTCCAAATGAGATGTTTGGAGAGGCCTGAGATCACTAGGGAATCCTTTTGATGACCAGATTCCTTAGGAAGAAGAACCATTTGTGATGTTGTGGAGATCCACGGTTCCAAGTTCTATATGGACTTGATGCCATTCTCATGGAGTCAGGATTCCAGAAAAAGGATCCTTCCATCAGATCAATTCCATCAACACAGATCCCTTAAAGGAGAAAGACAGACCTTGTCCTCGTACTCCTCACACTGACAGAAGCTCAAGATCTTTTTTATTGTTGTTCAGTATCTACCTGAACTGGGAGACTCTGACCCAGGTAATTTCTCTCTTATCCTCCTGTTAGGGGTGGGTTGTTGTAGAAGGGACAGAGGGAAATTCTTGTGAAGTAGGCTCCCCGCTTTTCCCCTTATTCTGGAAAG
The DNA here is from genome assembly GCF_022355385.1 of Mustela nigripes. Lineage (NCBI taxonomy): Eukaryota > Metazoa > Chordata > Mammalia > Carnivora > Mustelidae > Mustela > Mustela nigripes. The sequence continues at coordinate 101,703,898 of NC_081569.1, forward strand.
TGAGGCTGAAGGTTCTCAGGAATCCCTTCTACCCTCCTCCTAGGGACTTCTGACCCCAGGACATCTTCTGTTGGCAACAAGGCTAGACTCAGTCTCTTGTCCATGTAGCCTAAAAACAATGTGAATCACCTTCTGAAATGAACCTCCATTCCTTAACCCTACTTCTGAAGACCCAAGACTACAGCATGGTGCTTTTTTTCACTCAACTACAGTAAATCAGATTTTTTTTCTTTTAAGTGATTATACAGTGACTCAAATGGAAACTTGATAGGATTATAAATTCTTGGGATAATGTATGACAGTTATAGATTTTTTAAATGTGATCTTGAAAATTAGTTGCATAGTTAGTAGTCCAGTGTTTTTGTTTTTATTAATAAGTTCAGTAAAATAAATCAGAAACACATGATGTTTTATCTTCTAAAATAAACTTTTTTGGGGACACCTGGGTGACTCAGTTGGTTGGGCATCCAACTCTTGGTTTCAGTTCAGGTCATGATCTCAAGGTTGTGAGATCCCATCTGCCTAGGGCTCCCTGCTCAGTTTGAATCTGCTTGATTCTTGCCCCCCTCCCACCCCCTCCTCCTCTGCTCCTTTCCTGGCTTGTACATATGCTCTCACTCTCTCTCCCTTGCTCTCAAATACATAAATAAATAAAATCTTTAAAGAAAACAAAATAAACTTTTTCCCTCTTTTGGTTTTGTTGTTTACTTGATTAAACAGTAGCTTGAATGAAACTTAATAGGAGTATAATTCTTAGATAGCTTTTCTAAACACATACTACATAAGGTGCGAACCTTGTTGTGGCACCTCTGAGGCTCCTTTGGTTAAGCCTCTGACTCTTGATTTCAATTAAGGTCATGACCTCAGTGTTGTGAGATTGAGTGCCACATCTGGCTTGCACTAGGCAGGGAGTCTACTTAACAGTCTCTCTTTCCCCTTTCCTCTGCCCCTACCCCTCTAAAAAAAGGTGTGTATCTTGTTAGTAAACTATTTCCATCTTCTTTGATTTCTAGATAATGTATCATGTTTTGTGTTGCTAGTTAAGTGATTTTGAATTTTCGCTCATTTATCTTCTCTGCTATATGTTCAGTGATTATACAATTGCTCAGATATAAGCTCAGTAGGATTATAATTCAAAGGATAGTGTTTTTTAAATGTAGTTTATTTAAAAATGACTTTTACAAGTGAATTTTTTTCTTTCTCTTCTATTTCTAGAGGATATTAGGATAATATTTCAGCTGTTTCTGTTTGAAAAGTCTCCCGTAACATGTATTCTTCTGACAGTGGTCACAACCAGAGACCAGCAATAAACTCAAAGTTTATTTCTATATACCGAACACTGAAGTTACTCTCGTTATAAGACTGATATGTCTAAGTAAATTTTTATTTCAAAAATGAGCTAATTTTAAGTATTATTAGTAAAGTAGAAAAAAATAATAATTCTATTTATGAGACTGATATTTTAAAATAAATTTTGGTTTTTAAGAACAGTGGAGCAAGCGAAAGCTGATGAATGATAAACAAATCATTGATGTTAGTTTTTCCTTATATTCTCTGAGGAATTGAATCTGTGATGTGTAAAAAGACTAGGAATATAATGTATTGCTTTCTTACCCCTTCACTATAACTTCCTCACCCCAAAGGTGGTGCTGGAATGGGCACCCAGAAGCTCCTGAGAGCTGACTGCACACACCTCTTCCCATTAGCTCCACATTAGCTAAACTTGGCTTTGGTGGGAGTATTTGAGCCACAACAAAGGCACACACACTAGCTAGTCAGAGCTCCAGGAGTAATTCAACCTCATCCCCAAGAGTCAGTTTACCAACATATCCCTGGCTCTAGGGCAGTAATTCTTAACCTTCCCTGTGCAACAAGATCACAAATGCCTCGGGTCCTCTTCCCAGAGACTACGATTCAGTGGGTCTGGGCTAGTACCTAGACATCCAACTGTTCAAAAGCTTTCTAAATAATTTTAATGTGTGCCAAGCTTCAGAACCACTGCCTGTAAATACTTTCAATCAGACTTTGATCTGTTTATTATGGAAGAGACCTTTAGATGTGACCTTCATAGTGATTCAAGGAAAAATAAATCAACCTCATTAAGTTCTGAGTTCTTATCTTCTGGGGCTTCTCTCCCCCCAGGCAGTAAACAACAGTAAGTAAAAAAGATTATAGACTGTCTGGCACAGAGCTACAGGCATTTCATAGCTGGAAATCCCTCCTGAGTATATTTGGGTGTTACTAGCTCTTCTTGCCATGGGGTACTTAATAATGATCACAGAATGGTCTCTTTAGATTGGATGCTGCTTTTGACATAGGTCTCTGGCACTAACTCATTTGAAATAAGTGGCGGGACTTCTTTTTCTCATAAGATTTTTATATCTAGGCAAAATAAAATGTTTGAATTATTATTCAGCTTTTTGTTTAGAGCTTTGCTGAGTAAACAGAGAGGAACAACATATTTGGAATTTATATGAAGCATAGGGGTCCAGAAGTGGGTACTTGATGTGGTGACCAAAGACAATGGCTTTGCCACAGCTCCATTAAAGACACATAATGGAATCATGTTGGTTTCTCTATATGTATGCCTTGGCTCCTAGCATTCTCCACTGCGGTGGGTCATTGAGTGGTACTGCTCTGTAACAGTTTAGCCATATATTTCTGTGCCTTCTTTGTGTACAGATCTGGAGGGTATGGAACCAACCACAAATTCATTAATGCAATTTAGTAATTTTCTAGAAGATTCACATCATTTATCTCAGACATCGGTGTGCCAAATTGCAGTCCAGTCCAGGATAAGGTCGAATGTGTTAACGTGGGCCATCAAGGTCTCTAGAGAGAACCTGTAAGTCATTTCATGTGAGCCTTTGGAAAGACCAGCAAGATCCATTCCAACAGCATCCCGGCCACAAAGACTAGTTCTAAACAACTCATAAAAGGATCACAGAGCTGTGACTGTTGGAGAGTGTCATGTGCTTTAAATTAGTTTCACTTATTAAAGTTGACAAGTTTGGTCATTCAAATATCATTGCACTTGATGAAAAGGTAACTTTCCCTCTGAATGTTTTGACATAGTCACAAACTCTTCTCAGAGATCATCTATTCTCTGATTCACTAAATCTTTAGCATGGGTCCTTAAAGAGCTCACAAAGAAAGAAAGTAAGGTCTGTATATAAATCACATTAAAATATCTAAAGTGCGAGATGGCTGGCTGGTTCAGTAGGTGAAACTTTTTTTATTTTTTAAAGATATATTTATTTGAGAGAGAAACAGCAAGAGCAGGGGTAGGGGTTATGGGAGAGGGAGAAGAGTCTTTAAGCAGACTCCCCACTGAGCACAGAGCCAGCCAATGTGGGACTCATTCTCATGACTGAGATCACAACCTAAGCTGAAACCAAGAGTCAGATTTTTAACCAACTTTACCACCCAGGCACCCAAAGGAACATGTGACTTTTGATCTCGAGACTGTGAGTTCGAGCCCCATGTTGGGTGTAGAAATTACTTAAAAACAAAATCTTTAAAAAATAAAGTAGGGATGCCTGGTGACTCACTGTTACGCATCTAACTTTGGCTCCAGTCATGATCTCAGGGTCCTGGAATGGAGCCCCTCTTCCGGCTCTGCATTCAGCGGGGAGTCCGCTTGTCTCTCTCCTGCTACCACTGCCCCTGTTCAAGCTCTCTCTCAAATGAATAAAATCTTTAAAAATAAAATGTCAATTTAATAGCAAAAGTGCAGCAAAGTACCATGAGATGATATGCGATGGGGGTGAGTAATTCTGTTTACTTTTAGGGAAGAATATTACAATATTCTGATGATATTGTGGTAGGTGGATAACCTGTTTGTGTGGACTATGGTGTTCACCTCTTCTCTGGACAGCTTGATAGCTACCCATGTATAAGAACAAGCGTGGAAGCATAAAATATGAAAATGACCAATTTCATTCATTTTATGGTGTAGCTTTTTGAAGGAAGGAAGCCTCAGCCGATAATTTTGGAGCCTGAAAAACATCTCTTTTTCTGTGATGTTCCAACAGGGCTTCTATTATCAGAGCACAACTTCCTTCTCAAAGCAGGAGATTGGGAATCAGAAATGACAATAACATATGTAAAAACACAGTGAGGACATGTTTGAGACGTGTTTAGTGAACTTAACTGTTACCACATGTATGGATCACACGTGGGTTTTATTCATAGTGGAGGCTGAGAGCCTCGCTGAGCCTAGAAATGTAAAAAAAAAGGCAATGCACGCTGCCATGTGAAAGTAGCCTCTGAGTAGCAGAGAATGCAGGAAATGACTTAAGGGGAGAGGGCTCAGACCTGCACTCAGGATGTGGAGGCTTGAGTGGGAGTACGTGAGGATCAGGAGAGCCTCACCGAGAGGAGTCCGTGATCTTCAGCTAGTGATGCCTGTCAAAGTCAAGCTGTTTGCTAAGAAAGTCAAGATATATGGGAGGAGGAGGAGGCACAGAGAGGAGAGAAGGAATGCCTACAAAAGCTAGAGAGGTGTAGCAACAGCAAAAGCAACATATGGTAAAAGCCGTGGGAGCAATGAAGCCTTAAGGAGCTTGGAATCAGAGTGTGGAAATGCAGACTTTAGAGTAGCTCTGAACAAGGAGGAACAGTCAGATGCCCCTTCCTTTTACAGGGTCATCACTCTGCCACCTTGAAGGCACACGCTGGCTTTGTTGAGGGGAGGGACATCAAGAAAAAGGACAAAACAGGTTTAATTTATTTTTTTAAAAGGAGAATTTATTTGAGAGAGAGCGAGCATGAGAGAGAGAGAGAGAGCATGAGTAGGGGGGAGGGGCAGAGGGAGAAGCAGGCTCTCCACTGAGCAGGGAGAGCTCTGTGGAGCTTGATCCCAGGACCCTGGGATCATGACCTGAGCCAAAAGCAGCTACTTAACTGCCTAAACCACCAGGTGTCCCAATGTACTTTAACAATACATACATGTATTACTTTTCAGATCTTGCCGGAGGTGTCTTGCTGGAGGCACGCATACACACAAAAATTACACATAGCTCAGCAGTCTCAGAAGGCGGCAAGAGGGGAGGTATGGTGAGAAATCAGTGGGATTCCGTTAGAGCAACAGTAAACTATAGAGTGGAGGGACAGAAAGCATGCGGTGGGCATTCAAAAGAAGCCCAACCACTGTACACATTTCCAGGGAAAATCCAGTTTGAATACACTACTTAAATGATAAATGATTTTTGCAAGGAAATGCTGGTAACTGAGCTCTGTACTTTTTGATAAGCATCTTTGGTATTTCAGAGCAAGACTGGGCATGAAAAGCATAGCTATACTTGGTAGAAAATGTCAGCAAATCATAAAACTGCAGAAAAACTTACTGGCTTTCTTAAGAAACTCAATTCTGAGCAAAAATCGATCCCCTGGACCAGGTTAGCAAAGCTGATATAACTAGGTTATTTTAGCCTGGCTGTCTCTCCTCTGCTATAGCAGGAGCCTGTGAATTAGGTATATAGAACTTAGGAAGAATAAGGACAGACTGGCTAGTCCTAGGAAGACAAGCTCCCTCAACTTAAATTTCAGTGGTTGGAAAATGTCATTTTCTTAAAGATTTCAAGGTGTCATAAAAATTCTCTTCCTTTATTTAAAGAATTCAAATATATTCATTGACAAAGATTTTGTTCCCACTGATTTTTATTTACTTCTGATATCATTAGTTTGATTACTCTGAGAGCATGGTAAAATAAAATTATTTTATAACAGACTATTGTAAAGCTTGTTCCCAAAGAAGTAGGTTAATGTCTTCACCTGCCCATTTTATTTCCTATACAGGCTCGCCAAATTTATATGTGTGCATGTATAGTGAATGATGTTTTCAGTTACTTTCCTATAAAATAAATGACTTAGATGGTTACAACATTGATTATCTTACATAACAAGGGGACTCAAGGGTAAGTCAGAGGTGCAGTGATGACCTCAAGGATGTGGGTTACTTATACCTTTCTGCTTGGCCATTCTCTTATGCTCTCTTCAGCTAACAACTCTCATGGTCCCCAGACAAACTGTAGTTCTAGACACTGCACACAGACATAATGACATCTAGCCGCACAGAAGGGACTCTTTCTTTTTGTATGTTTCTCTGTCCCATTCTTGGTAAATATGGTTCTACTTAGGAAAGTAATGCATTGCAACAGAAAATGAGTATCTTCCTTTAATGGTAAGAAAAACCTTTCCAGAAGTAGATCAGTCGATTTCTCATTGCATTTTATTAGCTAGATTTGCATCACACCCCTATGTCTGAACCAATCCCTGAGAAGGAGATTGGGACCACACTGATTACCTTAAAGCAAGGTCTCTGAACCTTGGCACTATTGGCGTTTTGGAACAAATAATTCTTTGTTGTGGGGGGACCAGCTGAACTGTATATTATGGGATATTGAGGAGCACCTCTGGTCTTTTCCTACTAGATCCAATAGCATTTCTCCCAAGATGTGACAATCAGCAACGTCTCCAGATGTTGCTGAATGTACCCTGGGAAAAAAAGTCATCAATCACCCTATTGAGAACTACTGGTTTAGGTCAATCATAATTCACTCCATGAGTCTGGGCTCTCTTCCCCTGAAGCACAGAGAAGGCCTGAGATCAGGATTCTGTTAACAAAGAAGAAAAAGGGAATTGTTATTTGAGAGGTAGTCAGAGGTCAGGGACACCCTACCCCACCCTTTTCCTTTCTTGCCATTTTTCAACAAACAGATCAAGGACTTATTGAAAATATGAAAGATAGAAGGATGAGTTATCTGGTATTACCCAGAGAATGCTCGTTCCTGTCTAAATGCCAAGAGATAATACAAATATCCTTATAACCAATTGGTAATCTAGAAAATATAATCAAGGATAGTGTGTGTTGAAGCACCCAAATCGTGACTGGTAGGTTGGTTGGGTTCTATAGGTCTCTGACGTTCTTACTTTTGGTTCTGTTCTTGAAGCACTACCTTCGATTCTCCCTTAACTCAGGTCCTGTTTATGATGTGTAAGACTTTCTACTCTTGTAATTTTTGTCATCCACTGATGTTAAACACTTGCATCCTGAGTTAATTGTTTGGGGAGAAATAGTATGAATATTTTGATTAATTCAACAGCCATCTATTGAGTACCTTTTTTTTAAGATTTTATTTATCTGACAGACAGAGATCACAAGTAGGCAGAGAGGCAGGCAGAGAGGAAGGGAAGCAGGCTCCCCGCTGAGCAGAGAGCCTGATTCAGGGCTTGATGATCATGACCTGAGCCAAAGGCAGAGGCTTAACCCACTGAGCCACCCAGGCACCCCTAATAAGTACCTTTCATCAGGCATAAGCACTATGAAGGAAAGTGACAAAGCTGAAATACCATAGTTAGAAAGCTGAGGAAGCAACATCTCAGCCAAGAAAATGGGGAGAATGGAGAGAGATTGAGGGAGGGGACATGTCTGATTATATAATGGGGTGTAGGAAGGAGTTCTGATTTTATGCTAAGGTCAGCCAGAAGAACTGATGGACTTGGGGATGCTGTGTGTGTGTGTGATGAATTGTTTTCCTTTTGCCTGTTGTGTTTTTGTACTTGGAATGTAGTATAATTCTTGGCTAGGTTTAATTTCTTCTGTGCTATAATAATTTGTGGGATATGCAAACCTTCATTCTCTTTTTGTGATCCCCCCCCCTTTCTCTTTCTTAAGGCAACATTGTTATTCGGCTTTCAATCTCCCAAGCAGAGTTTAGACCTCCTTGTTCTCTCAGAAGCCCCGCCCTCTAGCTTTAGACCTGATGTTCCCACATGAGTGGCTTCAGGCTATAGGTCTATGGCCTTATCTGGATATAAGACTTTTGGTCTTACTCCACTGGCTACAGAGAGAACATCTCCTGGGGAAAATTTCACTAGGAAAACTCTTCTAGGAGCAGTGAGATACTCTATTTTTTTCTGCCCCACTTTCAAAAACGTCTTCTAGCTCTCATAACTGCTGGAATTAAACCATTCTTAATATAGATCACTGCTGTCCTTGCAGAAAATTAGTTCTAGGATTTAAAAGAGATCATTGAACCATTACTTATTGAGTAACTTCTGTCAGACACTGGGCTTAGCATTAGAATACGGTAATGAATAAAGTCCAGTCTCCATTCTTTTGAAGCTGCCCGCCTGCAGGGGATTATAATAATAATTATTAAAAAAATAGTGTAAATTGTGTAACACGATTTTTGAAAGGATGGCTAGGGACATCCTGGTTTGAAGAGGCTCTACCCACTTCCTCATGTCACCCCAAAGGAAAATAAAATCTAAGGAAAAATTAGACTTGATAGGGACATGATTCCCCAGCTTACCTCCTTCTTTCCCTCAAGACCCTCCTGAATATAAATTCCAGTGTTTCCAGTGCTCTGTGGAGACTTCAAGCCAATACCTAAGATTGTGTCAGGGCTAAGCAATTGCAGAGAGAGGAGAAGAACCTTCTAGGCTGAGGGACTAGCAGGCCCAAAGTCCTCGAGATGGAACAGAGATTGCCTGATTTGATAGAGCTAACAAAATGCTTTCATTGTCTCTTGCTGAACTGCATGACTTGGATTCTACGGACTACATGGAGTTTAAATAGAGGAGCATCTAGAATATACTGTTTATGTATAGATTTCTAGTAAAAAGTCAAACGTTAAGAAGGGACTTGGAATCCCTTATGGCCGGGTATCAAATCTACCCACGTGTTAATTATGATGATCAGAATATGAAGAGTTTGGCGGGGGAATTGCCTCTTTTATATGCTTCAGGAAGTGGGATACACAGAAATTGCTGTGGACCATAGGGTTGGTGTTATAGAAACCGTCATCTGAAATGTCAAGGGTACTGAAAACAAGGAGAGCTTCTAAGGGCAATAGTACAGGGGGAGGAGAACTTGGGACCTTGACTGGGTTTTGCCATGGCATTTCACTGGAGGAGACTGTCAGTCACCACCCTGCATTTCTTTTACTTCCTTTCATAAGCATGCAGGGCATCATAAAGTAAGCTATTTTAAAGGACTTTTTTGGAGAAATTAAAATTATTTAAAAAATTATCTGTGTATCTATCAATACGTCTCCCCCTCAGCTCCGCCCCATAAAGAGTCTCTTGGTTTTTAGCTTTTATCAGATTTTCATGGGGCCACAGACCCCCCCCAAAAAGGATAAGTAATAGGGTTTTCTGATTTCAATATTCAACTTTATGTATATCTCTCACAATCTACAACTCAATTGTGAGATACATTCATCTGTTGGCAGTTTGCTGCCTTTGTTCTTCTGTTTTTCCTTAGTTGTTCTTCAGTGTATCATGAATGAAGTCATCTCTCATGACTGAGTAGCCTCTGCCCAGCTTCCCGGTACCACCTCCATGCCTCATACATGCATATGGGCTCAGAGCTTTAAGCATGCTCCAGTGACTTTTCCTTAGGCCTGTTTAAGTGCATGCCTTAACTTGGTGAACTTGAAAGCACTTTCCCTTTTTTTTCTTTTTTTTGACAGAGAGCGAGGGAGAGAGAATGGGAGTAGGGGAAAGGGGTAGGGTAGAGGAAGAGACGGAGAGAGAGAATCTTAAGCAAGTTGCATGCCTAGCATGGAACCCGACACTGGGCTTGATCTCACGACCCTGAAGCCATGACCTGAGCTGAAATCAAAGGTCAGATGCCTAACCACTGAGCCACCCAGACAACCTTCTTTTTTCTAATTTAAACTTCATAATAATACAGTTAAGTAGGTAGGGAAAGTGACCTAGTTCTATAGTGAAGATGGACCTAGAAGCAAAGTCTAATGGAGTCTGTCTCTGGCTTTCTTTTTTACTGCAGTGGAGGCTGTAGATTTGGTTAAGGATGAAGAGTTTGGGGGAATGGAGGGAGATGTTTTTCTTTTAGAGGTAAGAGTGAGCTTGTTAAGGAATGGGTGGAAGGTTCTGAGTTTTATTTTGTTTTGTTTTTTGTTTTTTTTTATCTGAGCAGAGAGGAATAATGAAACCAAATAAAACCAAATAATGAAACCAAAAACAACGAAACCAAATGGGGCTACAAACAGCCCCATTTGATTTAATATGTTTGATGGCTTGAGATAATTGTTTTAATCATTGCTAGAATAAACAAAGTTGTATAAAACATATATTTAGGACTTTTCTGCCACTCTGCCATCTCAGGCCAACTTCATCTTGTTCCTCTTTCAGCTTCTTATCACTCACTGTGGCCTCACCGTGCCACACTGTTGCCTTTTTTGGGGAGCTCCCTTAGGAGAGTGTATCATAGGGTCTGTCACCTGATGGACTGCACTGGCTCTGGTAGCTGTGTTTTTGGGGATCATTCCCACTGTGTAAATGGAGAAAGAGAATCAAGGGAGCAACTAGCCTAAAATGGTTTCACTGCCCTCTCACTTAATCTTATTTCCCCCAAACTAGTCCTATACGAAGTGTGGCCCACTGGCCAGCTTTAGGATGAGTCTGTGATAAGAACAGAAATTAAGGGGGTGCCGGGTGGCTCAGTGGGTTAAAGCCTCTGCCTTTGGCTCAGGTCATGATCCCAGGGTCCTGGGATCGAGCCCCGCATTCGGGCTATCTGCTCAGTCGGGAGCCTGCTTCCCTTCCTCTCTCTGCCTGCCTTTCTGCCTACTTGTCATACCTGTCTGTCAAACAAATAAATAAATAAAATCTTTAAAAAAAAAAAAAAAGAACAGAAATTAAGAATGGGTGCCTGGATGGCTCAGTCAGTTAAATGTCTGACTCTTGATCTCAGCTCAGGTCTTGATCTCAGGGTTTCGAGTTCCAGCCCCATGTTGAGCTCCATGCTAGTTATGGACATACTGAAAAAACAACAACAATAACAACAAAACTTTGAAGAACAGAAATGGAAAATAAGAGTTTTAGAAATTTTACTGGCAATTTGACAGAGTAATTTTCCATGTGCTGAGTTTAATAATAAAGAATTTGGGCTTTTATTTTGTCTTTTTTAATTTTCATTTTTTAGTAGTTTTATTATATTTTCAAAACAGTTCACAGTGTATTAAGAAAAAAAGCAAACTGGTTATTAACCACAGACAGTTTGAGAAATTAGACCACAGAGTCTCTAATAGGACTTTTGAAAATGAAGGTGTGCTCTCCACATACAAACCATTGTCATTTTAGTTTGATGATCTCTCTGTAATGCTTTGTCATTTCATTGTTTTTAACTCATCTGAAATTCCCCCAAACAGTACAGTGACATGGTGAAAATGCTGGAGTCTTTACTAAATTTGGCTCTATGCCACCTACAATCCTGGGCAAATGGTTTAAGTTTTCCAACCCTGGCCTCCTCATCTGTAATATGAAACCTCAGAGAGGTGTTTTTCAGATTAAACAAAAGAATGTATGTAATACACAGAATAGTATGGATCAAACATTGTCAATGCAATAAATGTTGGGTATTAATTAGCTGTAGTAAATACTATTATAAAGTGGTGATCATACTTATCTACCATCATGAGAAAAGTACAGATTAACATATTATAATTACTCATTAAACATGAAACCATATCAAGTACAAGATCTTTTTTGGAATGAGGATATAATCTTTGTCCTCTAGCAGCTTAGAGTGCTGTGAAGTGTGTAAACCTGGCGATTCACAGACCTGTACCCCTGGGGATAAAAATATATGTTTATAAAAAATAAAAAAAAAAGAATCTAACAGATCTAACAAAAATTGAAGGAAATCAATTTTTTTGATTCCTCCAAGGAAGCAAAATGTTTAAACAGGACAGTATTTGCGATGAGCCTGAAAGGATGGATTTACATTTTAGAACTTTGAATCAAATATAACACAGAGGGCGCCTGGGTGGCTCAGTGGGTTAAGCCGCTGCCTTCAGCTCAGGTCAAATATAACACAGAGTAGTTTCAAATGATCATGATATATTAAGCTAATACTGATCGGATATTAAATCAGACATTAAGTTTGATGTCAATATTACAGTATGATTCCTTCCCAATTTTTAAAAAAATTATTTGTACAGGGATGCCTGGGTGGCTCAGTGGGTTGGGCCTCTGCCTTCGGCTTGGGTCACGATCTCAGGGTCCTGGGATTGAGTCCTGCGTGGGACTCTTTGCTGGGTCGGGAGCCTGCTTCCCCTCTCTCTGCCTGTCTCTCTGCCTACCTGTGTTCTCTGTCAAATAAATAAATAAAAATCTTAAAAAAATTATTTTACAGATAAAGGCCTAGGTGAAGAAATTAAATGATTATTTCTTGGAGGTGAGATTATGGGAAAATATTTGTTTTCTTTATTCTCTTAAAATTTTTTTTTGATACTTAAGGTTTTTTTAAAAGATTTTTATTTATTTGTCAGAGAGAGAGAGAGAGAGAGCACACAAGCAGGCAGAGTGGTAGGCAAAGGCAGAGAGAGAAGCACTCGCCCTGCCAAGCAAGGAGCCTGATGCAGTACTAGATCCCAGGACCCTGAGATCATGACCTGAACCAAAGGCGGTGGCTTAACCCACTGAGCCATGCAGGCGTCCTGATATTTAAGATTTTATACATATGTATTTTATCAGAGTAGTTTTATAATTGGACGAAACTACTTTTTTATTTTTTATTTCATATTTTACAAAACTACTTTTTAAAGGGCTGGCTCAAATCAAAGCCACTAGTTTAAGTATAACTTGGTACAACCTTTAAAAAATCATTTTTTAAGTAACTATAAATGTATGGATAAACTTTTACCTAATGATTCCATTTCTGACATTAATCTTAAAAAATCTACATTTATGAATGTCTTGTGATTTCTTTGTAATGGCAAAGAGAGGGGAATAAGTTATGTCCAAGAATAGAGAATTCAGTAAATTTTTCATGGTCAATTAATTTTATTCAGCTGTTAAAATGCTTATGAAGCTTACATAAAATATGAAAAACACTTATACATGTGAAAAAAGAGGACCCCCCAAATTGTGTGCACTTTATGATAACATTGTAAAATAAATACACACAGGACAAAAAGTCTAAGAGAAGATACACCAGATGCTGAGAGTGGCCATGTTTATATGAAAGGAATTTTTCTTTATTGTCTTCATGTTCTTTTTGTGTGTGTGTGTGTGTGTGTTTTGTTGTTGTCCTCATGTTCTACTATGCAGTTAAAATTATTTTTACAATGAAGGCAATGATCATTTTTTAAAAAATGATTTTATTTATTTGACAGACAGAGATCACAAGTAGGCAGAGAGGCAGGCAGAGAGAGAGGGGGGAAGCAGGCTCGCCGCCGAGCAAAGAGCCCTATGCGGGGCTCAATCCCAGGACCCTGGGATCATAACCTGAGCTGAAGGCAGAGGCTTTAATCCACTGAGCTACCCAGGCATCCCAAGGCAATGATCATTTTAAAGCCTGGGTATAAAAAGTTTCCTCACTGGCACTCCGATTTGAAAGTACTAAATTAATTTATTATTACCTATTCTATATATTCCTTTATAATTTCGTGAGCTTCTACAGACCACATTTTGAGGTTGTCAATCTCAAAAGTTTATCTATGTGCGGTAGTCCTGCCATGATGAAATCCAGCCTTCCAAGCTGGTAGCAGAACTAAAATTGGAACCCGAGTCTACGAGGATATCTAATAGCATTTAGTACCATTTGTAGCTCCAGATCCACCCAAGAGTTCTAATAAACTGGTCCTGGCTGCAGACTGAACACTGGCCATTGCTACCTTTCTGGCTCGCCAGCGGGTTTGATTCCTTTCGCTACAGCACGTCCCCGAGCTTTCGCTCTTCTCCACCACTTGGGGGCCCGCAGTACTTCACCGTTTTTAAGTCCCTCAGTCTTTCTGTCCCCAGCGTCCGAAGTACCGCAGAATGCCCGGCAGGAGTCGCTGCAACCCTCCCCCGGTACGGAGGCCCCTCCCCTGGCCAACCGTCGATTGGGCCGGCGCGTGACGTCACGCCGTTTTAGCCAAACAAATGGGTTTCGGGGCGAGCGTTGGGCTCTGCCGCGCCGTGCTGGGCGCTCGGTCCGCCTCAGCGGTGGGGAGCGAGCCAGGCCTGCAGCTGCCGCCGCCGCATCGGGGTGTGCAGCCCCGGGCCAGGCCCCGGCCGGGGCAGGAGCGCAGGTGGGTTGGGGCCGCGGTGGGGCGTGGCGTGAGGGCAGCGCGGTCGGGGTCCTGCGGCGGCGGCCACGGTGGCCGCTCCCCGCCCCCTCCCGCCTGCCTGCGCTCCCGGGGCGCGGGGCGGGTGGGGGCGGGGGCGCCGCCCGCGGGTCCCGGGCTCGCGGCGCGCTCGGGCGCGTCTGGGGCAGGGGCCGAGCGGCCCGCGCCTTCTCCCGGGCCGGCCTCAGCCAGCGCTCTGGCCGGGCGCTGAACGCCCCCACGGGCCACGGAAGGTCGAGCGGGCCGGCGGGCGACAGCCGGGTCCCCGGTCCAGGCTGAAGCCCCGGAGATCACGGATAGGCCGTGAGGAGGCGCTGGACCTGCTCTCTCAACCTCCGTGACCCGTGGCGGGTGGGAAAGTCGGGCTCTGGGTGGGGGTCGCGTCGCCCGGTCGCGCCCGCCTGGGCTAGCCACCCTGTCGGTTCCGCCCCGGCGCAGGTGAGCTGACGCCTGCCCTTAACCTTCCTCCGGGATTGGGCCGGACGGGGGCTCGGGAGCTTCTCTGGCCTCGGAGCAGGCGCGAGTCGACTGCGGGTTGGCCCCAGTCAGCCATGAGGTCATAGTGCTCTGGGTCCTCGTGTCTGTGACGTCAGAGGTTTCCAAGAGATGGGCTGTGATGTCACAGCAGGCCCGGGCTTGGACCTTGGCGCGCGGAAGGGCGGGGAAGACCGGGAGAGGAGAAGAAGGAAGTTCAGTCTTCTGTCGACGCCTGGAATCGCCGTGGATTTGAATCAAAAGTGGTTCGATACCAACATTTCATAGTTGTAATAGTTGTCAAGTTCTTTAACATCATTTCAAGCAAGTATTGTTGGTACAGTTCAATATAAGACACATTTGATATAGAAAAATCTAAGTCCGGAGGTTGGGGGGCGGGGGTTGAGTGTGCAACTGCCTTTCAGAAAGCTGAACTTAGAGTTTGATGGTTTGTGATTGGAATTGCTTTAAAAATGGAACCAGTTGGAGTGCTGATAATTCAGTTCGCCTCTCTCTCTTTAGCTTGGAATTATATCCGGTATCTGCTTGTTTGCATTTTTGTTAGAGTGGCTGGGAAAAGGGGGAGCAGATCCTAAATGAACTTTTTCTGTTGCGGAGGAGCCGGGAGGGAGATTTGATTAATCCAGTATTATTTTTAAGTAGCCATTACCTGATGATTTAATTGATTAAGTTGGGTTTGTCCTGTGCTATCATGGATAATTGAGGGTTTCCTATGGTTTTAACTCAACAAGCCGTTTTCTTGCTTTCCTACTAACACTGGGCTATGACAATAACATATCCCAGGATGGCTTGTCTGGACAAGTAACTAAAATTTTGTGTTTATTGCTTTCAAATATGAAACTAACAATTTCATTAAAGTTCCTTGTCTGTGAATACTGTGAGTCGCTTGCCATTACTAACCCTTTTCAGGTATTTCAACATATCAATATAATTTTTTCCTCTCTGTAGGATCATTTAAATAGAATCTAGTTTGAAAGGTAGTTGCCTTAAAATTGAAACATAATTACAATTTAGGGTGGTTAGCAGGAAGTTTGGGTAGGAGTCCTCAGTCCTTCCTTGTTGACTTTGACTTGAAGTGGTAGTTTTTCATTGCTAATACTTCCTCTTCTCCATTTGCTCTTTAAAAGTGATCGATAAGAGATTGTCTCTATGTATTTTGCACCAGCATGCTGGTGGAAGTTATGCTGTGTCCATTGACACAGGAAATGAAAGCAAAAATTTACCCTCATTAATTACTGTTTGATTTGACTGAAAGTTCACCAAAGAAGGCTTTCTTTCTTTCTTTCTTTTTTTTTTTTTTTAAGATTTTATTTATTTGACAGAGATCATAAGTAGGCAGAGAGGCAGGCAGAGAGAGAGGAGGAAGATGCGGGGCTTGATCCCAGGACCCTGAGATCATGATCTGAGCTGAAGGCAGAGGCTTTAACTGACTGAGACACCCAAGCGCCCCGAAGGCTTTCTTTTAAATCTCATTTTGATCCTCACTCACTATACCTTGGAAATTTGACAGCATTGTGTGTACCACTGAAAGTTGATATTTTTTTCTTTTAAGAAATTAGGAATTATATGTTAATATGTTGTTTGAAGGCTCTGAAGACAAAATTTGAGTGTTTGGATCCTCATAACTGATAGTTACAGAGTTAAGGCAAAACTGCTGATAGTGAGGGCTTTAGTCAGCCTACTCCAAGAGGAAAGGATCATGGCAAGATACTATGTAATGAAATTGAAGGAGGTTCAGAAGGACACTTGCTTGTGTCTTTTCCAAATAACCTTTCTGGGGCAGGCTATGCGGCTCTGTGTAAATTAAATGTACTTGTGTATATGGGAAGGGATGAAAGTCCAACTAAATGTGAGTTGAAAGACATATAAATGATGATAATAAAATAACCACTCCCTGGCAGTGCTTTTTTCCCCTCTATTGTGTTTAGTAGTTATGAATTTTTTTTTCCCTAATGGAAAATGAGATAATAGGTGGAGAATAATGTCTTTAGTGTATTCTGATGTGACTGAGGAACAATAACAGGTTTTTAAAAGCCAACTTATGTATACAGTTTTATAACTACTTAACGAGCCATAATTCTTCTGAAACATTTTTTTACAGCTTGTTTCCATCTTTGGCAGGATGTCTAGGAAGTAGCTTTTACTTCTTATAAATGGGAATTTATTTGAAATTGGGTTTATTATTATTTTAAAATGTTTCATTATCATATTCGGTTACTGCATTTGAAAGGACTAAATCATTCATTAGTGTCTATGGCATCTTTCAGACAGGTAAAGCAAATATGAGGAATGAAAGTGCTGTATTTTTTGAAATTTCCAAGTTCTTTGGAAATTCTATTAATTTAAATTCCTGTGCAAAATTTCTTTTTTCCTATGCAAAATTTTTACATTATTTTCTAAACTTAAATTTATGCTCAGTTTAATTTGGACAGTTTGGTTAATCTAGTAATCTAGTAATCTTGTTTTAATATTTGTTGGGGGAGAACATACTAATAGTTAGAGACATGATTTCGTGTTACCTTCCAAAATTTGCAGCTGTTTAGAACCAGATACTTGAGGGATGCTACTATGGTATAATGAATGCCTTCCTTGTTAAGTCATGTGTGACAAAGGCAAAATTCAGTAAATGCATAATCTACAGTCCTTTGGAAACAACAACAAGACAGAGCAAATTAACTCCAAATGCATTTAAGTTATCTGGAAATTGAATTCCTGCCATTCTTTGTCTTTGTATAATTGAACTTCTCTTTAGGTGATGTTTATGGTATTTTGAAGCTGATGAATGTATTGTATTATCTAGGAGAGTACTAATGATTAAAATGTAGGTGTCTCTTAACATTAGCTGAAAGAGTTTATCAACCTGTCATTTCCAACTCCATCTTCTAGTTAGCTCTCTCCACAGAGGAAACTCCAGATCTTCTCCTTTTAAATATTCAGCTTCAGAATCCTAGCACATACATTTCCCACCCTCAGGACAATGTGGGTACAAATATGAAACTAAGCATTAATATGTGAGATTAAATATTATCATGAGGCGTGGGTTTCATCCATCTAACAGACATTTTTTGAGTACCTCTGTACCAGGTACTTAGCCAGGGACTGTGACATGCCATTTTGTCCTTGCTGCAAGGGTTCTTGACCTTGTTTTAATATTCCTTTGCCATGGAGGGCCATGGGTTTGAGGAGCCAGAATTGGGCCAAGAAGGTGAACCATTAACGTTATGCTAGGTTGGCCAAAGGTCTCATCTAAAGGTCAGTCTAAGGAGGTATTTAGGGGGTGGCTGGGTGGCTCAGTTGTTAAGCATCTGCCTTCAACTGAGGTCATGATCCCAGGGTTCTAGGATTTAGCCCCGCATAGGGCTCCCTGCTCCGCAGGAAGCCTGTTTTTCCCTCTCCCATTACCCCTGCTTGTGTTCCCTCTCTCGCTGTGTCTCCCCCTCTGTCAAATAAAATCTTTAAAAAAAAAAAAAGGTTTTTAGAAACTCAGGTGAAAAGAATGGGAACAGATTGTTATACAGGCAAAGGGTCTAGATGCCACGGATTTTGATTATTCTAAAATGAACGGAACTTAGTGAGTGAGCACTTTGTTTCAGTAAAGAACGAGCACTCAAGGCCAGAACTAGTCTGTGTAGGCAGTCTAAAATTAGAGCTAGAGTGAAAGGGTAGAATCCAGACTTCCCACTCTGAAGCATGCATATATGTTTTCTTTATTCTCTAAGGTTGTTCCTTTGTCTTTTGTTTTCATTCCTGTCCTTGACAAAACTGCAAAATATATGAGCATCTCGCAGCCTTCATTTCCACTTTATTTTTATTTTTTTAAAGATCTTATTTATTTATTAGAGTGAGCAAGTGAGAGAACACAAGCAGGGAGAGTGGCAGAGGGAAGAAAAGCAGGCTCCCTGCTCAGCAGGGCTTGATCCAGGGACCCTGGGATCATCACCTGAGCCTAAGGTGGACACTTAATGACTGAACACCCAGGTGACCCTTCCCTGACATTTTATTATGAAAAATTTTAATCACAGAAAAGTGGCAAGAATGTGTTGAACAGTTGATTCTATAATTTATAGATTCTATAATTTATAATTCATATTTTGCCATATGTACTTACTTACCCACCCATCCTACCCTGCCTCTTTCTACCTCTGTCCTTTCATCAGTCCATCTTCTGTTTAGTTGTATTTTTACCCCCAAATACTTAAGTGTGCCCATCCTGAACTATTTGTTTACTGAATTTTTTTTTTTTTTTTTAAAGATTTAGACCACAAGTAGTCAGAGAGGCAGGCAAAGAGAGAAGGGGAAGCAGGCTCCTTGCTGAGCAGAGAGCCTGATGTGGTGCTTGATCCCAGGACCCTGAGATCATGACCTAGGCCAAAGGCAGAGGCTTAACCCACTGAGCCACCCAGGTGCCCCAATTTTTGTTTTTTGTTTTTTTTCTTTAAGAGTGCATGAGCAGGGGCGGAGGGTGCAGGCAGAGAATGAGTGAGAATCTTTTTTTTTTTTTTTTTAAGATTTTATTTATTTATCACAAGTAGGCAGAGAGGCAGGCAGAGAGAGAGGAAGGGAAGCAGGTTCCACTGAACTGAGAGCCTGACGTGGAACTCGATCCCAGGACCCTGGGATCATGACCTGAGCTGAAGGCAGAGGCTTTAACCCACTGAGCATATGGGATAGTCCACTGGGTTGCAAAAAGAAAAGTACTAGAACCTCCAGTTAATTTTTCATCCTTTTAGTATTTATTTTTGTGTTTGTTTTATACTGTATGTAAAATACAGAAGTTTGGTAGCATATATATATATATATATATGTAAAATTTAGAAGTATGTACATTTATGTGGGTGCATGTTAAAATTTTTCAAATCATGGGAGTGGTCAGAAAAGTTGAGATAGGGCGCCTGGGTGGCTCAGTGGGTTAAGCCACTGCCTTCATTCAGCTCAGGTCATGATCTCAGGGTCCTGGGATCGAGTCCCGCATCGGGCTCTCTGCTCGGCAGGGAGCCTGTTTCCTCCTCTCTCTCTCTCTGCCTGCCTCTCTGCCTACTTGTGATCTCTCTCTGTCAAATAAATAAATAAATAAAATCTTAAAAAAAAAAAAAGAAAAGTTGAGATAACCATAGAGCAGTGCTGTTCAGTAGATATATAATGTGAGCTACATGTAATTTAAAATTTTCTAGATTACCACATTAAAAATGGTAAAAAGAAACAGCTGAAAAGAATTTTAATAATGCTGTTTAACATAATATATCTCATACAGCATGATTTCAACAGGTAGTTAATTATAAAAAATTACTGAGATAGTTTGCATTCTTTTTTTCATGCAAAGTCTGAAATTTGATGTTCATACTACATGTAAATATCATCTCAGTTAAGGCAGGTGATATTTCAGATGCTCAAAAACCAAATGTCTCTAGTGGCTTCTGTACTGGATAGCACAGATTTAGACCAGTGATCATTCTAGGTTTAGATTTAGATTTCTATAATAGTCTCTGTAGTTTTCGTAAATTCATTATTTACTCTCTTCAGTCTTTTTGTACACTTGTTGGGTTAATTGAACAAAAATCCCACTGGAATTTTACTTTCTGCATCACATTTAAAAGTAGCTTTTGAGACTTTTCATAAGGTGATTCATCCCATCTTTCTTCTTCACATGTTTCTAGGAGTGCTTGCAACAAACCTGGGGTTCAGTTAGGTAGTTTCCTGAGCTGTGCCTTCTCTTCCCATTTCTGCAGATGTCCTCATCCATTATGAGGAGCCTGTTTCCATAAAACCGTGGACTGTCCAGTCCCTCTGCAGTCTGTCCGGAACTCTGCTGTGTGTAATGAGTGCTCAGGCGCACCTTAGCTCTTCATCATGTACTGGCATTTCTTGATTTGTTTCATGAGTATTATTTGTCTTATTTCCCTTACTAAATACTAAGCTTCAGATCTTATGTCTTCAAATTGTAGACACATAGTTAAAGGCTTAGCTTTTCCCCCTCATCCCCCCACCGCCCGTTTATTTATATCTACACCCAGTGCAGGGCTCAAACTCACAATCCTGAGATCAAGAGTCACATGTTCCTCTGACTGAGCCAACCAGGTGCCGCATTTCCTCTCATCTTTAAGGGGGATTTAAATTTGTAGCTTTAAATTTTTTGAAATTCTGTTTTGTTTTCTACTCTGCTGGTTAACTTGGACACCTTCTAGCAAATTCAGTTGTAGGAGTTTGTGTATTGAAGTACTCATTTGGTTTTTAAAAATTAGTTAATTAATTAATTTTGGTTATAAAGTAGTCTACTTGAAGCTCTAAGATCACTCTTGGAGCTACAGTAAGGAATTATTGATTAGCTGGAGTTTCTGGAGATGAAATTTTGAGTTTAATAAGGAAGTTTGAAAGGACACATTTGCTCTATTGTCCAGGAACCAAGAGTGGCAAACTTGTTTCCTAAGTAGGCCAAGAGATTTTATTTCAAGTTCAGTCATCAGGATTATTCTCTGGAGGTTTGTGGTACTTTCTGCACAGTAGTCACTTTAGCCCTAGGAGATAGGTTTCTCTAGTTCAGGCAGTCTTCTGGTTGAAGAGCCCTACCATTCATTACAATGCTTTAGCTCATTTGGAATACTACAAAAAGAATGACTAAAATGGATCCTGAAAATAATTCTGAAGATCATATGTAGCTTTATGTTTTATGAATCCTGTCTTTCATTTGATATTTTGCCTGTGTTATATTTAACATGTTATATGGTTATCTTGGTAAAATAGCTATAAACCAACATTTTTAACTTGTGGCATTGCAAGACCTATTTGTTTACTATTCATTTACTAAGAAAAGGGCAGTATGTTTAAGATGCCAGGCATTATGTTAAGCACATTAGTTAACTTCTGTCACTTTTTCTTTTAGCTTCTTTTACGAATCTTTTATATACTCTTTGGCAAATAGCCAAAAAATGGTCTTGTCTTTTCTTTTTTTTTTTTTTTTTCCTTAGGATTTTATTTATTTGTCAGAGAGGGAGTACAGGCAGCGGAAGAAGCAGGCTCCCCATTGAACAAGGAGCCTGGGATCAGGACCTGAGCTCTTGGCAGATGCTTAACCAACTGAGCCACCCAGGTGTCCATGGCAAATAGGAGTCTTTTTAAGAATATATTCTTTTGTCTTATTTAACACCTTGTAGGTTTTCCTGTCTTTTTGGCAAATATTAAGTAAAATTGTTTTTGTTTGGATATTTATTTATTAAGATATATTAACTTCTAGAAAGTTCACATTTTTTTTTAAATTAGCAGGAGGATATGTTTTCCTCAAAATATAACTTTACATATAAGTTGCATATATTTGTAAGACTGTAGTATAAAATATTTTTACCTTTAAAAATTACACTTAAAACATTTTAGAGCTACTAATTTTCTAAAAAAAATTGATGGTCTTGAAATTTAAATGAAAACTTAAGCTATGTTATTAGTAACTGTTATATTTCTGAATTGAAAAAATGAATTATTTCCCCCCTTCTTTATTTGATCTAGGGGCTTAGCTTTTGCATTACAGATCTTCTAAGTAACCCAAAATATCCTTGGGTATATTACAAAAAAAAATTACGTGATTCTTAACTGTAGTTGTTATCTTTTTTTGTGAATCTACCTTGTCTATCCTGCTTAAATTTTTATTATCCTCTTTTAGGAGAGAATGAGGAGTTATAAAGCTTTTAAGAATTGTTGCTTTATGAATATCTCATGGATTTCCCCTCTTTTAAGGAACATTAAAAACAAGGGCAGCCTGCTTCTTTAAAAGATATAATTAATTTTGAAGATTAAAATCTGCTTGCCAGCTCATTTGTTGTACTACTTAAATATTATGATTTTATGTTTTTAAAGGTCTGTGCCCCTCCCCCAGTGTTTCTAAGGATTTCTTTTACCAAACACTTGTTAAATTTTTCTCTTGTTTAATGGCTTAATGGCTGTGGTTTAAATACATGTTACCTCTTGACCACAGTCCTATAATTCAGTGGGAATTCCTTTAAAAGTCTTAATTGGTTTCTTCAGTAAATACCTTTAGGACTAGTTTGACAATTACTAATCTTTTTTTCTGTAGAATCAGGTAAAAATTTTTTACATTGCTAATACCAAGAAAAAGGTAACAGGATTAAAATACGCAAATTTTCAAAGTGTTGAGAAAAGAAAACCAGGGAAGGTCAGTTTGATAAATTTCTCAGAAATCCTCATTTTATTTCAATTTCTAATCTGATTCACAGACTTTCACAGTTACTATTTGTAACTCTTCGTAATCTATACTTGCCCAGTAAAAAAGAACCTTTTGTATGATTGTTACAGTTAGTCAGAGGAAAAAGCCTGTTGGCCTTTTTGATTTTGCTAGCTGCTTTTGTTTGTTCTTACTGAAAGTAGATAATGAGAAATTAAAAGATAAATAATATATTTCCAGCAGTAGAATGACCCCAATGCCTTCCTGTTGGCTTAAAATGTTTTCTTGTCTTTTTTTTTTCCCTCGAAAGAAGAGTAGTCTCCTTGCCTTTTTCCTCCTCCTAACATATTCTTTTCTCATTTTTGTGTCTAGTGGTTTTCTGGGTAATTAGTCCAGTGTGAGATCTTTTTGAAGCTAAAGTTAATAAAAGTTCAAATAAAATCTGCATATACCAAAATTTCAAAAAATTTAAATGGAATATTTAATAGGATTAATGAGCATTGCTTACTTGGATAGGTAATGTGTTCATGTGGTTCAAAATAATAAAAGGTGCAAAAACTTGAGTTTTCTCCTCTCTCCTATCTGTTGGGCACACTTTTCCCCTCCCTACTTTTTAAAAAAACGTTAAGCTGTAGAAGATTCTGTATACTATTACCTTGCCTTTTTCACTTGATTTTTGTCTTTTATGTATTGTTATATGAAGAGTGTATTAGTGATAGAAAATCTTAACTAGCAGTGGGTTAAACAACAAAGTACTTCTCTTATTAAAGTTCAGATATGGGATCTACGGCTGATAAAGCACTCATGCTATTTCTTGCTCTTGTTTTGAGACATGATGAATACCGTAAAATGCACAGATATTAAGCAGATGATTTGATGAGTTTTGACAATTGTATATAACCAACCCTGCAGTTGAGAGCCAGCCCCTGCCCTCTAGCCTATCCTCATTCCTTACTCTACCCCTTGGGTCTTATCATACTATTACTACTCCACTGTTTGTTGTCCATGCCTTAATTGCCCTAGGTGGATCTTCAGCTATTGGAGCCTCTTCCACACTAAGATACAAGAAGGGGCAAAGGTTACATGCCAGCCTTTTTATTTGTTATTTCTTTCTTTCTTTATTTTTTAAAGATTTATTTATTTGACAGACAGAGATCACAATTAGGCAGAGAGGCAGGCAGAGAGAGAGGAGGAAGCAGGCTCCCCAGTGAGCAGAGAGCCCGATGTGGGGCTTGATCCTGGGACCCCAGGACCATGGCCTGAGCCAAAGGCAGGGGCCGAAATCCACTGAGCCACCCAGGCACCCCACATGCCAGCCTTTTTATAGGAAGATTTTAAGAAGCTGCTACTTCACTACATTTCCAATCACGTTTCAGTAGCCATACTCATAAATACAGGCATGCCTTGTTTAATTGTGCTTCACTTTATTGCACTTTGCAGATTTTGCATTTTTTACAAAGTGAATGTTTGTGGTACCCAGTGTTGAACAAGTCTGTCAGTGCCATTTTTCCATCAGCATTTGGTCAGTTTGTGTGTTTGTGTAACATTTTGGTAATTCTTTAATATTTCAGACTTTTTTTATTATTCTGTTTGGGTAATTTGCAGTGAGTGATCTTTGATTGTAATTGCTTTGGGGTGCCATGAACTGTGCCCATATAAGATGGTGCCCTCAGTAACTGTTGTGTGTTCTAACTGCTCCACTGAGCAGCTAGCTGTTCCTCTTTCTGTCCCACTCCTTGGGCCTCTCTCTATTGCCCGAGATATAAGGTAGTGGAATTAGGCCAGTTAATAAACCTACAGTGGCCTTTCAGTGTTCAAGTTAAGGGAAGAATTACATATCTCTCACTTTGAAATCAAAGCTAGAGGGGTGCCTGGGTGGCTTAGTGGGTTAAAGCCTCTAACTTTGGCTCAGGTCATGATCTCAGGGTCCTGGGATCGAGCCCCACGTTGGGCTCTCTGCTCAGCGGGGAGCCTACTCCCCCGCCCCCGCCTGCCTCTCTGCCTACTTGTGATCTCTGTCTGTCAAATAAATTAAAAAATAAAAAAAAAAAGTTTGAAATCAAAGCTAGAAATGATTACGCTTAATGAAGAAGACATGTCCAAAGCTGAGACAGGCTGAAAACTAGGCCTCTGTGTCACACAGCCAAGCTATGAATGCAAAGGAAAAGTTCTTGAAGGAAATTAAAAGTGCTACTCCAGTGAACATACGAATGAAGAGAAGACAAAACAGCCTTACTGCTGATACGAAGGAATTTTTAGTGGTCTGGATAGAAGATCAAACCAGCTACTACTTTAAGCCTAATCCAGAGCAAGGCACTCATTTCTCTTCAATCTGTAAAGTCTGAAGGAGGTGAGGAAGCTGTAGAAGAAAAGTTTGAAACTAGCAGAGGTTGGTTTATGAGCTTTTGAAGCCATCTCAGTAACCTTAAAGTGTGAAGTAGAGCAACAAATGCTGGTGTAAAAGCTGCAGTAAGTACTCAGATGACAGAGCTAAAATGATTAATGAAGGTGGCTTACACTCAATAACAGATTTTCATTGAAAATGAAAAAGCCCTATATTGGAAGAAGATGCCTTTTAGTGTTTTCGTAGCTAGAGAGAAGTCCATGCCTGGTTTCAGGTCTTCAAAGGACAGGTTGACTTGTTAAGGGGCTAATGCTAATGATGACTTTATTATTTTTAAAAAGATTATTGATTTATTTATAATAATAAATTTATTTGTTAATGAATAAATATATATAGAGAGAGATCACAAGTAGGCAGAGAGGCAGACAGAGAGAGAGGGAAGCAGGCTCCCTGCTGAGCAGAGAGCCCCCCCTCATCTTTTTTTTTTTTTTTTAAAGGTTTTATTTATTTATTTGACAGATCACAAGTAGGCAGAGAGGCAGGAAGAGAGAGAGGGGGAAGTAGGCTCCTTGCTGAGCAGAGAGCCTGATGTGGGGCCCTATCCCAGGACCCTGAGATCATGACCTGAGCCGAAGGCAGAGGCTTTAACCCACTGAGCCACCCAGGTGCCCCCAGCCCTCTCCATCTTGATCCCAGGACCCTGAGACCATGACCTGAGCCAAAGGCAGAAGCTTAACCCACAGAGGCTTAACCCCTGTGCCAAAAACCAAGAGTTGGATGGTCAACTGACTGAGCCACCCGGGCGCCCCCTAATGATGGCTTTAAAGATTTTATTTATTTATTTATTTGACAGAGAGAGATCACAAGCAGGCAGAGAGGCAGGCAGAGAGACAGAGAGGAGGAAGCAGGCTCCCTGCTGAGCAGAGAGTCCGATGCGGGACTCCATCCCAGGACCCTGAGATCAGGACCTGAGCCGAAGGCAGCGGCTTAACCCACTGAGCCACCCAGGCGCCCCTAATGATGGCTTTAAATTGAAGCCAGGGCCTGTGTACTATTCCAAAAATCCCAGGGTCTTTAAAAATTATGCTAACTCTATTCTGCCTGTGCTCTATTAAATGGAACAACAAAGCCTGGGTGACATGACAGCGCCTCTGTTCATGACATGGTTTATCCAATAATTTTAAGCTCACATATTGAGTGAAACCTACTTCTCAGATATTGAAATAGCACCTCTCATTGGCCACTGGAGAGCTGTGATGGGGATGTTGTTTTTGTGACTGCTAACACAACATCCATTCTGTGGCCCATGGATCAAGGAGTCGTTTTGATTTTCAAGTCTTTTATTTAAGAAATTCATTTTGTAAGGCTGTAGCTGCCATTCCTGGGCAACATAAATTGAAAACCCCCTGGAAAGGAGTCCCCAGGACCCTGGGATCATGACCTCAGCTGAAGGCAGGTGCTTAGCTGGCTGAGCCACCCAGGTATCCCTCTGCTTTGCTTTTTAGACCTAACACTATTGCATACTTAATAGACTATAGTATAGTGTAAACGTAACTTTTGTATATACCAGAAAAGCAAAAAACTCAGTTGATTTGCTTTGTTGTGGTATTTGCTTTACTGTGGTGGTCTGAACTGAACCCGTAGTATCTCTCAGATATGCCCCTATTTCAAAGTAAACTGATAGGAAGATAAGTGAGTAATGTGTTTTTCAGGAGTTCCTCTTTTAAAATGTAGATTAGGACACAGGGTTAAAATGCGGTAATTTTTTTCCCCCCTCTTTCTCACATCACATTCCTTAGCGTGTAGAAACATGTTCCAGCTAATCTTTAAGTACCCATTAACTTAATTGGGGACAAAGAAAGTAATCAACCAGTATATTCAATTCAGTTCCTTTTTTATAATATTCCTGTGTTTCTCTTTCTAACCTTTTATTCTCCAGTTGCTGCGTGGGCTCAGATAAATTAGGTAAAATATACTCTGCTAAATTGTAATTTTTCATAGAATAATAAGTGTTTTTTTTTTTTTTAAGATTTTATTTATTTGTTAGAGAGTGTGCTGGGGGTGGGGGCAGATTATGGAGGCGGGGGGGGGGGGAGAGAATCTCCAGCAGATTTCCTGCTGAGCACAGAGCCGAGGAGGGGGTCTGAGCACAGAGCCGAGGAGGGGGTCTGTCCTACAAACTGAGATGGTGACCTGAGCCAAAAACCAAGAGTTGGATGGTCAACTGACTGAGCCACCCAGATGCCCCAGAATAATAAATGTTTTTAAAATATGTTTTTATCTCTATAAAATAAACTTCTGGTTGGAACTCGAGGAAAAAAAATTCATAGTAATTTTCCATACAACCAGGTGGTATTATGAGCTAGCTGTACTTAATTTTGAAGTAGGAAGCAGCAGGATGCCTGGGTGGCTCAGTCGGTTAAGCAGCTGCCTTCAGTTCAGGACAGGATCCCAGGGTCCTGGGATCAAGCTCATATCGGGCTCCCTGATCAGCGGAGAGCCTGCTTTTCTCTCTCCCTCTGCCTGCCACTCTTGCCTCCTGGTGCTCTTTAGCTCTCTGTCAAATAAATAAATAAAATCTTAAAAAAAAAAAAAAAAGCCCACACAAGTTGGGTTTTATATTAAAAAAAAAAAAGGGAAATAACATTCAAAAAAGGATTGTATACATATGTTTTCCCAAACTACATGATCTCTTTTTTTTTTTTTTTTTTTACTTTTTTAAAAAAAATTTTTATTTATTTGACAGAGATCACAAGCAGGCAGAGAGAGAGAGGAGGAAGCAGGGTCCCCGCTGAGCAGAAAGCCCGATGTGGGGCTCGATCCCAGGACCCTGGGATCATGACCTGAGCCAAAGGCAGAGGCTTTAACCCACTGAGCCATCCAGGCGCCCTCATTTCCATATACTTAATGTAGATATCCAATTTCACTGGTTTCTGGCTTAACTTTTTTTTTTTTTTAACCAGTACTCTAATTTTTTTTGGGGGGGAGGGGGTTTGGGAGAAGGGGGTGGGATTATGGACATTGTGGAGGGTATGTGCTTTGGTGAGTGCTGTGAAGTGTGTAAACCTGGTGATTCACAGACCTGTACCCCTGGGGATAAAAATATATGTTTATAAAAAATAAAAAATTAAAAAAAAAAAAACTACATGATCTCTTAAGAGAGCAGAGACCTTTTACTCAGCTATGGTAGCATACAGCATTTGCATTTTTTTCTCTAATTGAAGTGTATCTTGGGAAAGTGGCAGAAAAATGATTAGATTCCCAGTAGCAATGTATTGGTCCTTCAGGGGCAGGGGGAATAAACTATTTATCTAATATCATTTTTTAAAAAAAGATTTTTAAAATTTATTTGAGAGAGAGGGAGTGAGAAAAAGAGCACACAAGCAGAGGCAGATGGAGAGGGAGAAGCAGACTCCCCTGCTGAGCAGAGCCTGATGTGGGCTTGATTCCTAGGATCCTGGGATCAGGACTTGAGCCAAAGGCAGACACTTAACCAACTGAGCCACCCAGGCGCGCTGTATAATGTTATTGTTAGTACTTTTGAAATTTTCATCTATTTAGGTAAAGAAATTTAATGGGCTAATATCTATGTTCTAAAGATAGAGACTTTAAAGAGACTTTCAGTATAATATCCCATTTTATTTGGAGGTCAAGTTTTTGTGAATCTTTTTTTGAGCAATGAAGCCCTAAGAAGTTAAAGAACAGGAAAAAAAAGATTTCCTTTACTTGATAAGCGGCATTTGTAGTCTTCCTTTTTGTAGTCTTCCTGTAGTCTTTAGTAGTCTTTCTCAGGCCCCTTCCTGAGGTCTTCATAATTAATTAATTAATTAATTTTAAAAAAAGATTTAAAAAATTTAGTTGACAGAGAGAGATCACAAGTAGGCAGAGAGGCAAGAAGAGAGAGAGAGAGAAGGAAGCAGGCTCCCTACCGAGCAGAGAGCCCAATGTGGGACTTTATCCCAGAACCCTGAGATCACGACCCAAGCCGACGGCAGAGGCTTAACCCACTGAGCCACCCAGGTGCCCCAGGTCTTCATAATTTAGAACAGAAAGTGGTGTGTCTTGTTTTTTCCTGTGTCCTTAGCATAAAAGTAGTGTCTAGTACATGGCTGGTGTTCAGTAAACATTTGTTGAATGAATATTTATGAATTGATTTCTTTCTTTTGGTTTTGCTAGCACACATTTTTTGGGCAGAGAGGGAGATACTGTTGAGAGACTAAATTATAATAGCGGACGTTTTTGCTTGTTAGGTAGTGGTGGTGGTAATCAGGTACGCATGTGCTTGCCTTAGGACTTGTATTGGCTTTTTCCTGTGTCTAGAACACTGATCTCTTAGATATTCATGCCTAACTTCCTCCCCTCCTCTGAATCTCTTACATTTTGCCTTCTCAAGAAGCCCATATTGACCACTCCGTTTAAAATGGCAACTGCTCCCCTCTCACTGTACTTCCAACTTTCCTTATCCTAGTCTGTTTCTTCCCATAACAATTATCTCCTTGAAACATATACTATATAATTTACCTAAGATTATTACTCTCTCTCTCACCACCAGTGTTCTTGTGCCATTAGGGGCTTTAGATTATTTAGAGTATTTCAAGTGTATCATAGGTGCTCAGCAAGCATTTTTTGAATGAATGAAGGTAGGACAAAGGTAATACGTGAGAAAGTAAGTTATAAAATAATTTTTATTTTAAAAATCTGTATTTAAAAGTACTATTCCCATTACTTAAATGTTTTGCTTTTGGGGGCGCCTGGGTGGCTCAGTGGGTTGAAGCCTTTGCCCTCGGCTCAGGTCATGATCCCAGGGTCCTGGGATCAAGCCCCTTGTCGGGCTCTCTGCTCAGCAGGGAGCCTGCTTCCCTTCCTCTCTCTCTGCCTGCCTCTCTGCCTACTTGTGATCTCTGTCAAATAAAGAAAGAAAGTAAGTTTTGCTTTTGAAGACCACTGTGTTCCATTATGATACCAAGGCAAAACCTGTGTAGGTTTAAGAACTATATTCTCTAGGTGGAAAAGGGACCGAGTTTTAGCTTTGCTGAAATACATCACCTGCTTCAAGCCTCTACCATCATTTTTGGTGAAGTTGTCATGGCCTTTAGTGGTGATTCAGTTAAGACAGAGTCTCTAGGTTTGAGTGTGTTCCACTGTGTGGGCTTGGAGCATCTATTTCCTACTGGAGGTGGCTTTCCACAAAGTGAGGAATGACAATAGTAATACTTTCCTTCCTTCCTTTCTTTGGAGTAGGCCTTCTATTAAACATTTTATGTGAATTTTGTCTTTATTAAGACCCTGTGACGAATGTCTTCTTGTGCCCCTTTACTTGGGAAAACTTCAGAGGTTTTAGAGGTCAAGAGGTTTGCTTAGCCATAAGTTTGTTGAAGTTGGAATTCAAATCTGAACAGTACAACATGTAGAGAAACTTCACTACCCAAAATGTTTTCCTGGTGAAGAGGACCTTGTAGTGAAGAAGAAATTAGAAACAACTTAGTGGAACCCTGATGTCCCAGAGACCTTTATCTTTATTTGCTCCAGCTTCGCATGACTTCAGTTGATTGAATGAGGCCACTGTGATTGAAACAGTAGTATTATGTTAAAGTTAATTAATGCAACTTAAATAAAGTGTATTTTAAATAAAACCAGGATTGGCTCCTAATCAGATCTTCTGTTCTTTGAATTTGGTTTGGCTTAGGAACAATTAATTATAATTTGCCTTAAAAACAACAGCGATTTGTGGAGGGTGAATTAGAATCTACAGTTGCAGGAAATTATGGTTAAGGATACATATTCATATGCTGCAGCCAGTAATGTGCTTCAAGTTGTAAGACACTATTGTGTAGGTAAAATCATTTTATTTTAAAAAAATGCTCCAGAGCAAGACATGAACTACTACTTTTGGAGATACATTGAGACATTTTTGACCTGAGATGATCACTGGGGTGATATTTCCCTTTTAGGTTTCTAAAACTGTGATGAGAACGTCCTGCTGAATGAGGTGCTTTTCTTGATGCTCCCATTCAGCTTTAGTGGGATAAAATACTGACAAAAGCTTTTTCTTTTTCTTTCTTTTTTTTTTTAAAGACTTTATTTATTTATTTGACAGAAAGAGAGATCACAAGTAGGCAGAGCAGCAGGCAGAGAGAGGGGGCGGGAAGCAGGCTCCCTGGCGAGCAGAGACCCCGATGTGGGGCTTGATCCCAGGACCTGAGACCACAACCTGAGCTGAAGGCAGAGGCTTAACCCACTGAGCCAGCCAGGTGCCCCTCAAAAGCTTTTTCTTAATACTTATCTTTGCCCCTTTGAAGTAGCCAGCAGAGGCTCCTTTCTTGAATGCATGTTCATGGTGGGTAAAAAAATATAATGGTTCAGAAGAGTTTATGATGAAAGCAGTAATCCCCTTTCCTTACCCCCTCCTTGCCCTAGTTCCCCCTCCAGTGGAACCACTTCAGTTGTTTCTATGATTGATTTATAATTCCCCTTGTTAATATGCTTTTTCCATTTCTTGCTTTACCAATTTTAAGCATTATTTGTTGATGTTCTTCAGTGATCGTCAAGATGTAGCTCTCATATACCACCTGTCAAGAATTACTAGGGATCTGAGATTTTACCCTACTTGAAGCTAACAAGTTAGCCTACTGCCACAGTTTCATGGATGCTGGTGGAAGACTCTACAGAGTTAGAGATGAAGTACAGTTTATTATTCATAACAGTAGCAGTAGCCAGAGTATCAGCATTCATTCGTGCCCATGTCCTGAGCCTCAGTTCCCATAGGGTGCTGCAGAGAGGAGCACATAATACCTATTCACATAGTGGGTTTTGTTACTGGAGAAAACTCAGCTTAGAGATTTCAGATATTTTATTATAGATAGTCAGCATGTTTGCTCTTTGTTCCAGGGGGAGACTAAGCATGCCAGCTTTTTGTTCTTGAAGAAAACACTTCCTGTCTTGCAAGGCTGTATGTTATAACAGCCTTGAAAATCCAGTCCAGAACGATGAGCAGACAGTGTCTTGCCTGAAAGATACAGAGACCCATTACAGATTATTTCCCAACACCTCTATCCCATTTCCCATCTTCTTTCTGCTGTAGCTCTGTCATCATTTTTAGCTCTCTGGTTACCTTGGTAAATACTATGTATTTATTTTTATTATACTAATAGTAGGCGATATCTTTTGCCTTCCTGCTTTGAAAGAGGAGTATTTAAGAGACCTTGTGTGTGTTAGAAAACCAGTGCAGTCATAACTGTGAAAGAGAAAATTGGTTCCCAGAACTGAGAGTCCTGGAGGATAGAGTTGAAGAGCTGCTCTCTTGCTGTTACCAGTCTGATTTTCTCCTTTTAACTTTATTTTCAAGATCCTCCACACTGTCTACCACTTACCCACCTGTACAGATTCTAGGCTTTGTGTTTATTTCCAGACAAGTTGCAGCAAAGCAGAGAAAATGGATTAGAATAGTTAAGAGCCTGGTAAATGTGTGTACTCTTACAGATTGGTATGGGGTCAGCCCTGTATGTGGCATGTGTATTAGGGGTGGGGAGAAGGTAATTCTCCAAAGAGAGAACAGAATGTCCTCCCCATATCAGAATTCTCAGTTGTATTCTTTTGTTGGGGCGGGTATTACTTGCTTTTATAGCTTCCTTAATTTTTTCCATTTTTTAAAGATAGTGTCAAATTTCTAGTATGTCTCTTTTTCTTAGTTAGCTTCCTTGATACCCACTATCCTCCTGCTCTGTTCTGTGTGCTTTGTTTAGAATTGCTGTTCAACTGACATTTTGTGGCCTGCCTTCATTATACTCCTATTTCCCTTATAGTCCTCTTTCTTGGTTTTATTGCCTGTTTTGCTAGGGTACATACTAAGGTAAGATGTGTGGGAGGTAAATTTTGAACAATTCCTTGTCTGAAAAAGTTTTTATTCTTAAACTGTTGTTAGTGTGGCTGGGAATGGAAGTCTAGGTTGAACATAATTTTCTGTCACAATTTTAAAGCATTGCTCTCAGTTGTTAGTATCCTTCATTATTGATGAAAAGTCCTAGGCCAGTTTAATTCTTGTTTCTTTGTAGATGAGCTGTCTTTTCTCTGAAAGCTTGTAGTATTTTTTTAAATCTCTGTTGTCTCAAATTCTCCAGTACTATGTCTTGGTTTGGGCTTCTATTCATTTGAGCACTGAGTGGACCCTATTAAGGATGTTATGAAGACTTCTGTAAATCTATGAACTTATTCATCTTTTGTGGAAAATTTATATTTCTTCAGAAGCTTCCTCCCAATTCTTTTCTCCTTTCATTCTGGAATTCTTTTTTTAATTTTTATGTTTTTTTAATTGAAGCATAGGGGACACACAGTGTTACATTAGTTTCAAGTTTAGAACATGGTGATGCAACATCTCTGTGTTAAGCTGTGTTTCCTACTACTGCACCTGCCGTCTGTCTCCATGCAGCACTGTTACAGTACCATTGACTGTGTTCCCTGTTCTTTCTGGAACTCTTGCTAATCATGTGCTGACCTCCTGGACTGATGCTGTGTTTCCTTTGATCATTTTTTGTCTCTGTTTTTGTCTACTTTTAAAATTTCATCTTCACAACTTCAAACCTTCTGTTGCCTTTTTAAATTGTTTTTTATTTCCAACAGTCTTCTCTCAATCTTTTTTGCCTTTTCATAGCATCCTGTCTTGCTTCATGGATGCAAAATTTTGACTATTTCTGAGGATCTAAGTTAGAAGGCTTTAAACAAGATCTATTCTGTTTTATGAATTCTGTTTCTTCTTTTGTCACATTTCTTTAGCTTTGTGTTTCTTTATCTCTTTCATGATACAGATATTTGATTCTGATTTAACCAAGCAAGCGGAAGAATGAAACAGTATAAAATGGTTGGGATCTCTGTACCTACCTAGGGTCTGTCAACTGGTGAGCTTTGCATTAGGGTAAGCAGTTACATTATTCTTGATGAGTGGTGCTAAGGCCTATAATAGCTGCTGTTAATTCTCTTCAGACGGTTTAATTTTATTGAAGGATCTGCCAGTTAAATTATTTTTTAATAATGTAAATCTCAAAGATTATTAGGATTATGAAGAGAGTCAATGATCCAGGGTCTAGAAATATTCAAATAGTCATCTTTCCTATGTTTTAAAGTGAAAAGTTTTGAGGTATATAGTAGTATAGCAGAGAGCAGTCCAGATGTTGGAGCTAGACTGGTTGGGTTCAAATCTAGTTCTGCCACTTAGTTATAAGTTACTTAGTGTCTCAGTGCCCCACTTTTCTCATCTGTAATATTCAAACAATACTAATACTCACCTGGAGCACCTGGGTGGCTCAGTTGATTGAGTGGCTGACTTGGTTTTCAGCTCAGGTCATGATCTTGGGGTCTTCAGGTTGAGCCCTGTGTTGGGCTCCGTGCTCTATGAGGAGTTGGCTTGGGGATTCTCTCCCTCTCTCTCTGCCCTTCCCCAACCCTGAATTAAATAAATCTTAAAAAAAAAAAAAAAAATACTACAGGGGGACACCTGGGTGGCTCAGTCAGTTACTTTGTCAGTTACAGAACATCTGCCTTTGGCTTGGGTCATGATCCCTGGATCCTGGGATCTAGTCCCACAATGGGCTCTTTGCTCAGGGTTGAGCCTGCTTCTTCTGCCTGTAGCTCCTCTGCTTATGCATGCATGCTCTCTCTCTCTTTCTTTCTCTCAAATAAATAAATAAAATCTTAAAAAAAAATACTAGGGTGTAGTTATGAGGATTTATTTAAAAATACATGTTAAATACTTGGCATATAGTGAATTCTCAGAAGGTGTTAATTTTCTTTTTGCTCTGCCAGTAATAATTATGTAATTTAGGTATGGTGGTGATTGCCCACAGCAGAAATTTTGGTAGGATTAGGTGATTTTAGAATGTGTTTTTCTCTTAAGAACCTCAAAAAACACTTGGTATCATTACTTAAGTGCTGAAATGTGTATGTGCAAATGTTTTCATAAAAGTCTTTGAAAGGTCCCCCCAAGGATCTTGCTAAAGATAACTTGATAAGAGAAGTAGTCTTGGAGCACAGCCAGAAAACTAGGAATGAAAAAACACTATTTTCATGCCCAGAAACCTCTCTGTACAATCAGAATCATATGTGCTCAGGATGTTAGGGAAGCTTTGTTCCCATACAAAACACACTGACAATCCTACTTCTTGGACTTCAGAAAATATTGAAAGGTTTTTTATAAATGGATGTCTAGGGCAGGACTGGTAGGAGGAAATAATTCTTGAAAAAAAATTGTTTTTCTTCGACTATGCCCCCATTATGTTGGAACACTGTGAGACTTTCCTCACCACACTCTGCTGACTGTTTGTGAAATTCGGATGAATTAAATAAGAGAAAAACTCTTATGTGGTGGTTTCTGTCTCCCTACCCTCTCCAAACTTGACCCTTATTTAAACTGGGGGAGCTTTAGTTTGAAATATTTATCTTGGTTTTTTTTTTTTTTTCCTCTCACTTCATGGAGGAAGTTCTTGGAATCTATTATTATTCCTGTTGTTATTTACTTTTTAAAATGCTAACACATAAGGAGAGTCAGTGAGCCCCTATATATTTACCAGTTAGTTTCAACATTTTGTCCCCATTTAAAAACAATTTTAAAACAAATTCTAGACATCATGTCATGTCTATCATATACTTAGGACATGTCATGTACTAAGTATATCATGTGTCTTTTGAAGAGATATTTTTCCCCATAATGACAATGCCATTATGTTATCTAACAAATTGCTGTGATGCTTAACTTCTGAATTTTACTCTCCATATTAGTATCATCAAATTCCTTATATCATCTAAAACCCAGTTATATTCAAGTTACTGGTATCATTTTTAAGTGACCTGTTTTTTTTTTTTTTTAATTTACATAAACATTTGTTTTTGCAACTGCTTGACTTTAACTTAACATAGAAAGTTTAAAACACGTAAAAGTAGATGAAATCCATGTAATAAACCCCCATGCACTTATGACCCAGCTTTGACAATTATCAATTCAGTGCCCAGTTTTCTTGCATCTTTTCTTCTACTTTCTTCCTCCTGGGTTATTTTCAGACACATCCCAGATATTATTTCATTTGTACTCTAGATAGTGTATCTCTAAAAGATAATGACTCTTGGGGCACCTGGGTGTTTCCATAGGTTAAGCATCTGCTTTCTGTTCAGGTCATAATCCCAGGATCCTGGGATCACTCCCCCTGTTGGGCTTCCTGCTCAGTGGGGAGCCTGCTTTTCCCTCTCCTTCTACCCGGGGCTCCTCTTGTTTTTGCCCTCTGTCTCTCTCTCTGTCTAATAAATAAGTAAATAAAAATCTTTTTTAAAAAAAGATAATGACTCTTAAAATATATGTATGTATATATGTATTTACCTCCTCCAATTCCTTAATATCATCAGCTATCCAATATTTCAAATTTCCAGTTATCTCAGATGTCATAGTTTATTTATTTTTCAAATGTCAAAGTTTTAATCAGGATCCACATAAAGTCACTACCTTCCTGCTGGCTGGTAATAATTTTTAAGTCTTTTTTAATCTAGAGGTTCCCCCTCCCTAACACTCTTTTCCCTCTCCTTTGCAGTTTTATGTATCAAAGACACCAGGTTATTGGTCCTTTAGAGTTTTTGAGTCTGGATTTTAATGATTACATCAATGTGGCTTAATTTAACATGTTCTTATGTCCTCTCTATTAAGCTGGTACATCACCATTGAGCATACTAAATATTCTTGTAATCTGAAGATAACAAAGGTTATTATTTTGTAATCTTAGAATTTGATTTAATTACTATATATAATGCCACTCACCATTTAAAGTGTGGCCTTTTCTGTTTGGTGAAACAGTATTTGTAAGGTGAATTTATAGCTAATTAGAAGTTGTAAGCCAGATTCCTTAGCACTGCAGTGGACTACTCTTCACATAATGAACAACATGAGAAGCAGCCCTGTAAGCAACATTAAAAAGAGTTTTGTTTCCTACTGTTACGCAATATCTCATATACTTCGCTTTCTTAAATGTGCAGATACTTAACTTACAGTAGTTCCTCACATAAAATGAGGGCAGCATGTTTATCAGTGGCCTTTGGTGGATCTTGAGAGAGAAAGCATCTAGCATAGTACTAAGTATGGAAGAAACCTTTGAATGTTTATTTTCTTTTCTTTAAGTGTGGCCGTAATTGTGAGACTCTTCTGTCTTCTGTAGAAAGTTTTAGGTATAAGACTGGTGCCAGGAAAATCATACTTGGTCTAAAGGGTTAAGTTGGGTCAAGAATAGGTTTGTCAGAGTGAACCAGGGTGTACAGTCTGAGCCACTTAGTTATGTATGTGTGTGTGTGTGTGTGGTGTGTTTATTAATAAGACAAACGAATTTGTTCAACTAAAGCAAACAACCAAATAAAAAGAACCTTTGTCCTTTATTCCAGTTGCAATTTTTGGTAGCTTTTGTTCTTTGATTTTCTGACCTATTCCAGGCTATTTTCGAGCTATCCTGTTATGCTCAGGTTATAAGAAATGGACCATCTTAGGTGAAAATGGCAGAATTCTGTAGCCTTAAATGAACTTACTGACTCATCATTTGCCTAGTGCAGCACCTCTTTTCAAGAAAAAGTAATTTGTTAAGATTACTGGGCTACGGATACAAGCAAAGCATTATACTTTGGAAGATAGCGGCTGTTTTAAATCTTCGTCATTCTCTTTTGAAAATACTCAAAGTACAAAATAGCACCAAAAATGAGAGGTGCAAGGTTGCTTTGATATCACTGCAGAATTGAGTGTCTCATTTGCAAACACTTGTAAGTAACATTATATCATATAATGGGCTTTTCTTATTAACTTGTTTGAATATATTGGTGTTTTCTTTTTTTCCATCTATGACTGGTTCACCAGTGTCTCTGTGAATGGCTCTGTGAACAATAGACCTCACTCACTGGTTTGTGTTGTCTTATCCGTGGGCCAAATTTGAGCTACGGATCCATGATTACAGTGATAGACCTATTTAACAACTTACACTCTTCCCTTTAGGAATCAGCTATAAGGATCTATATCAAGGGATATTTGGCAAAAGTAGGAATATAACTTTGAACCTAATTTTTGTAAGTTTACATTAGAGAGACTTAAAATTTAAAAAAAACTTTTTGTTAATAAAACAGCTTCAAGTGTTGATTCTGTTCAGAAAAGACCTCAGATGAGCTGAAATTCAAGTGTTTATAAAGATAGTTGCCTGTTTTTGAGTGTTCAGAGCATTTTTTTTTGCTAAGCATTTTACATGCCTATGTGTTAAGGACACAAAATTACTGTTGTCACATTATTAGACCTATAGTGAGGTGTTTAAAAAACAACAACAACACAAAAACAGAACTCCCCAGGAGGTTCTAATCTGCAGTTAAAGTTGTGAACAAGTACTTTAGGAAGATTCACAGGGAGCTGCCTTTGGTCTCTGGGTGGATGGTTATGCTTCTTGGAGAGAAAATATGGAAAGAAGGGGGCTTAGTTTATAAACGTCTGATTGGGCTGGCAGTTGGAAATAGGATCGGAAGCCTAGAGTCAGTCAGTTCTAGAGATGAGGTGTGGGAGAATTATTGGCAACAAGAGGATGTTCAGAGTTAGAGAATTAGGCAAAATTGCCCTGGGAGAGTTTGCATGATGAAGAGAAGACCCAGAATCCTGGAGAATCTTGAAATGTTTTGAGTGGGTGGAAGGAGAGGAACAAGCAAGCAGATACGTAGGTATTCAGAAAAGAAGCAGAAACAGTAAAGGAGTGAGTGGTATTTCAGAGGCCAAGATAGAAGATAGGGTCAGGTTATAGGGAACAGAGGTGCCTGGTATTTTGTGGGTGCTCATTAAATACTTGTTGCAAGTAGAATTTAGTTTTAGAAGTCATAAATTTCCACTGAATCATCAGTAAGCAGGTTACTGGTGACCTTGGTAATTAATTGTAGTAGCATTTCTCCTCATCTGCTGTAGGCTCCTCTCATACTCCTTTGTAAGTTCCTTATTCTCTGCTTAACTATCAGAGTTTTGTAGGGTTTTGATGTAGGCCGTTGGTTCTCCAGTTATGGTTCCCCAGACCAGAAACATCAACATCACCTGGGAACTTGTTAGACATGAAAATCCTCAGTCCCTTCCCAGTCCTACTGAATCAGAAACTCTGGGGATGACTTCCAGCCATTTGTACGTCAACAAGCCAACAAGCCTTCCATGTGATTGTGATGCTTGCTCATATTTGAAAACCAGTATCTTAAGACCTTTTCTCTGTCTATGCTTTCTTCTTAGGCATTTAGTTTATTATATTATCATAGCTTAAGTTACCGTGCTTTGTGCCCAGACTTCCAAATTTACCTCCTTGGTTAGTTCTTCTGAGGACCAGGTCCGCAGATCCAGTTGTGTGTTACTCATTTTGACTTGGCTGTCTCACAGTTTCTCCAGCTCAACTTGAAAAACGAACTCAGAATTTTTCTTCTAACCATTTTTTAAAAATTAAATTTTATTTTTTATTAACATATAATGTATTATTCCTGGACTCAGTAATAGGTACTGTCATCCATGCATGTATTTATCCTAGAAACTTAAGCTTGATTCACTTTCTTACACAAATACTAACAAGTTCTAAGCACATTTCACTATACTGGTTTAGGAGTCATACACACAGACAAATGAAATGGCGATAATGAGTAAGTGCCCTCCAAGTTAAGTCCAAGATCTAGGAAGTGTCAATTCTCAGAGCTGCTAATAAGTGATCGGTCAGCCTGCCTTAATGACTGTGATTCCAGAGTTTAACGGTTACTATTATAAACATGGTCTCTAAACTCAAGTAAACGTGTATAAAAGTATAATATATGTGGTTACTGTTACGGGATTGAAAATACTGTTGCAGGATTGAAAGCTATGTCTATTGTAATCCGTAGACAATTTCCAGGAAAAGATGGGTTATGAAGTGTTAGTGTGTAGGACTCTGGGGCGTGAATGTTTTGATTCAAGTCATGGTAGCACCATTTGCTGTGACCTTGGGCAAGTTAACTTTCCTACACAGTGCCTCCATTTTCCTATCTGTAAAATGGGGATAATAACATCCTTACCTTAAGATAAAGTGTATTTGAGACTTTAGAGTATGCAGTGCCTGGCACTTAGGTAAAGGTTCAGTAAATCTAAGCCATGTTACTACTGTCTCTTCTACTTCATTACTCGACTCCAGCCATTTTTGTACTATTTTAGCTACTAGTAGCTATTTAGACATACCATGCACTTGGATGCTTTAAAATGGTTATGTGGGGGCACCTGGGTGGCTCAGTCGATTAGGGTCTGCCATTAGCTCAGGTTGTGATCCCAGAGTCCTGGGACTGAATCCTGTGTTGGGCTCCCTCTCTGCTCTGCAGAGAGCCTGCTTCTCCCTCTCCCTCTGGCCCCCAGCCCACTCCCCACTGCTCATGCTCATGCCCTTTCTCTATCTCAAATAAATAAAATCTTTTAAATTAATTAATTAAATTGTGGAGAGGGGGTGGAGAGAACAAGCAGGGGGAGCGGCAGGCAGAGGGAGAAGCAGGCTCTCCACTGAGCAAGGAGCCTGATGTGGGACTTGATCCCAGGACCCTGGGATCATGACCTGAGCTGAAGGCAGGTGCTTCACTGACTGAGCCACCCACGTGTCCCATCAACTAAATAAGTGAAATCTTTGAAATGCTTATGCATTCAGATGTCCATTTAATCTTTCTCTGATTCCTCAGATTAGATTAGGGATCCTTTTATATGTTTCTTTAATACTCTGTACTTCTTGGAGCACCCAATTGGCACAGTTGGTTAAGCTTCTGACTCTTGGTTTTAGTTAGGTCCTGATCTCAGAGTCATGAAATCAAGCCCTGCCTCGGCCTCTGTGCTCAATAGATTCTGCTTGAGATTCTGTCTCTCCCATTGTTCTCTCCCACCCCATGGGCACTCTGTCTCTCAAATAAATTAAATCTTTTTTTTTTTTTTTAAAGATTTTATTTATTTATTTGAGAGAGAGAGACAGTGAGAGAGAGAGCATGGGCGAGGAGAAAGTCAGAGGGAGAAGCAGACTCCCCATGGAGCTGGGAGCCCAATGCGGGACTCGATCCCGGGACTCCAGGATCATGACCTGAGCCGAAGGCAGTCGTCGAACCAACTGAGCCACCCAGGCACCCCTCAAATAAATGAAATCTTAAAGAAAAATACTATGTCGTCTTCACAGTGCTTTGCAAGCATTTTTCGTAACAGCTTTATTGAAATATAATTCACATACCACACAATCCATTTAAAGTGTATAGTTCAGTGCTCTTCACAGAGTTGTGTAACTGTCACCAAAATCAATTTTAGAGCATTTGATTGAAGTTGTGAGAGTACCACTTGCTATTATGAAGATAGCAGAAAGATCCCCTGTACTTAGTAGCAATGACTTCACATACTCTTCACTCCTTCCAGGAACTGCCAGCCACTAAATCTATTTTCAGCCTCTCTAGTTTTGCTTTTCTGGACATTTCATATAAATAGAATTATATATGTGGTCTTCTGT
The DNA here is from genome assembly GCF_022355385.1 of Mustela nigripes. Classification (NCBI taxonomy): domain Eukaryota; kingdom Metazoa; phylum Chordata; class Mammalia; order Carnivora; family Mustelidae; genus Mustela; species Mustela nigripes. The sequence goes on from NC_081569.1 coordinate 101,745,496, forward strand.
GTATGGTTTCTTTAACTTAGCATAATGTTTTCAGGGTTCACCCATGTTTTGGTATATACCAGTACACCATTTCTTTCTATAGCTGAATAAAATTCCATTATATGGATGTAAACAGGTGGTTTATTCATTCATCAATAGATGGACATTTAGGTTGTTTCTACTTTTTGGTGGTTAGGAATAATGCTGTTGTGAATGTCCATGTACAGTTTTTATGTGGATGTACGTTTTCATTTCTCTGGAGTATATATGTATCTAGGAGTGGAATTGCTGGATCATGTGGTAACTCTGTGTTTAACCTTTTTGAAGAACTGCCAAATTGTCTTCCAAAGTTGCTGCGTGTTTTACATGTCTAACAACAGTGTCTGACAATTCCAGTTTATCCATATCCTTGCCGATACTTCTCATCTCTGAGATTCTGGCCATCCTAGAAGTGTGAAGTGGTAATCTCATTGTAGTTCTGATTTGCATTTTCCAGATGGCCAGGGATGTTGGGCACCTTTTCTTTTTAGAATTAATTAATTAATTAATTTGAGAGAGAGTAAAGAGAGCACAAGCAGGGGGAGCAGCACAGGGAGAGGGAGGAGCAGATTCCCCACTGAACAGGGATCCCAATGTGGGGCTCCATCTTCCAGACCTGAAGATCATGACCCTAGTGGAGGGCAGCTAAAGTTTAACTAATTGAGCCACCCACGCACCCTTGTTGGGCATCTTTTCATGTGTTTATTAGTTATTAGTAGATCTTTGCAGAAATTATTCATAATCTTTTCTCATTTTTTAATTGGGTTGTCTTTTTATTATGGAGTTACAAGAATCCATTGTATATTTTAGATACTAATCCCTTATCACATATATGATTTGCAGGTATTTTCTCCCCTTGTGGGAGGTTGTGTTTTTCACTTTCTTGATAGTGAAAATACAGAGTTTTTCATTTTGTCTGTTTTTTCTTCTGTTGCTTGTACTTTGGGGTGTCCTATCTAAGAAACCATTGCCTAATCCAAGGTTTATTGCCTAGTTTTTTCCAAGAGTTTTATAGTTTTAGCTCTCAGATGTTATGTAACTATTTTTCTGTCTTCTGTCTTAGAATGTCAGCATCATTGGAAGGCTGGGGTAGTGTTTGTCTTATTTGTTCCTTGGGTCTCATTTAAGGTTTAGAAAATACTAGGTGTACAGTGATGATTGTTAATGATTTTGGAAGGTCAAACTTTAAGGAGCTATTATCAAAATGTTTTAAAACATCTAACTTGAAACAGTATTTAGTTTTTTGTTTTTCTTTTAAAGCTGGGAACTAAAATATTTTGTTAATGTTGCCAGGAGTTAAATTAATACTTCAGATTGGGTTTAGAAGACTTTAAATAGTGTGTTTATTATGATTGCCTTCCCTAGTTCTCAGAACTTGCTTGTTTAGCATTACAAAACTGGGCTTTGTAGCGGAGTATTTAATGCATTTGCTTTTAGATTTGGAGAATTTTGTTTACTCTACTTGAAAACATCATTATTGATTCCTAAAGAATAAACCAACGAACAAGACCTGTGTTTCTAAACTTCTGTGTTTCCTTGGGATAAACAAAAATTTTATGCCACATTTTGAGAATCTGACATCACCCTCAGTAGGGGCTGATGAAAAACAGAACTTTTTTTTTTTTTTTTGGTTATTTCCACAGTGAAGAGGATTTTGTGAAATTTTCTTTTGAGGGGAAGAATGGGCATTTTGATAATGAGTGATTTTGTACCTGACTAGAGTTATTTTTTTGTTTTTGTTTAGTGGATTGATGCTGTAATTTCAATATGAGAAATGTATAAGATAGTGCAGTAACCAGATGTAGGTACCTTGCTAGATTTCAGACAGAATCCTGGAGGTGAATTTTTAGGAGTAAGCTAAATCATGGGAGGGAAATACCACCTCATTTAACATTTAAAAAAAAACTGTGAATGTAAGAAGACCTCAGGAACAGGTATTTATAAAGAATATGTATATCGGGGCGCCTAGGTGGCTCAGTGGGTTAAAGCCTCTGCCTTCGGCTCAGGTCATGATCCCAGGGTCCTGGGATCGAGCCCCACATCGGGCTCTCTGCTCAGTGGGGAGCCTGCTTCCTCCTCTCTCTCTCCACCTACTTGTGATCTCTGTCAAATAAATAAATAAAATCTTTAAAAAAAAAGAATGTGTATATGTTTGTATATATTAAACAAACTTAGAATTTTACATCAGAAAAGTAAGTCAACCAATCTGATTCTTGTAAGGATACAGAAAGGAAAGAATAATATTTGGATTTATTGATGAGGTTACAGTGAGCACTAGCCCCAATCTCTTCAACACTATCACTGTCAATCTTGTCCATGAAAAGATCTTTCAGAATATGTAAGTTTGGGTACTGATTAGACATAATCCTAAATCATTGGGCGGTGGGAGGTGGTGGTGTGGAAAATTTCAGTGAATTTTCTATAGTTCAGTCTCCTCAATTCTCACCCACCAGTTCATTTTATTGTGAAGTTGAATAATTTTTTTTGAAGGATTTTTTTTCTTTCATCCATAGCAATTAATTTCGAAACAAAAGCAACAGGCAGAGTATGCCAAACTGCAGCTTCTACAAATGTCAAGAGAATAGCCGAGTTCCTGTACTTCAAAGTAGTGAGGGTGGGTGAGGTGTGGGGGTTTGATTGAAATGAATGATTTATTAGTCTTCTATGTTCTGTTCAGTTAAGCTCTTTTTCTTTTGACCTTTATGTTCCAAATTCTTAAAACAGATTAAATTTTCTCATTTATATTTTATTTTGTTTTAAAAATAATTTATTACTTAATATAATTTAGAAAAGGTTTATAGTACTGTACATGTTTTTCCTTATTGTGTATGACCATATCCTCCCCCACCCCCAGAAGGGGGGCTATTACACAATCCTTTTTTAGAGATGAAGAGAAAAATGGGAGCCAATTTACAAAAATTTGATTTGGGCAGTCTTTTGGGAATGCTATTTTGAGACATGAGATATGCCTCTCTCTCTCTCTCTTTTTTTTTTTTTTTTGTAGTGCTTTCTTGCCTCACGCTCACCTAATTTGCCAGATATGTTTAAAAGTATGGCCTCAGAAATTAAAGAATGTACTTGCAGTGAGCACAGGGTGATTCATGGAACTGTTGAATTACTATACTGTAAAAAACCTGAAACTAATATAACACTATTATGTTACTGACTAGAATTAACTTAACAAAAATAAAATAAAATAAAATAAAATAAAATAAAAATACGGCCTCAGTCTTAATAATGATAAACCATTTTGTTTAAACTCAAGATAAACTGCAAATAATTTAGATGGCTAACCCATTTTTATTGTTATCTTTCTAGGTTCGGAGCTCTCTGTGAGACTGGTTTGTTTTTCAAAATACATTTTTAAGATTTCTTAAAAATATGGGTTTTACCTACTTTGTTCTTTGTAGCAAAAGTGATCATAAATGGTTCCTAGCACACAAAGGCAGTGGATGCTCTACCCACTGAGGAAGTGCCCAAGAGGAGCTTAAACCTTTGGGATTCTTTTAAGAACAGCTGGTCTGAGAAGACACTCTCCTTTCAGCTCCCCTTTCGTTTTAGTTTGAGCAATAGATAGCTCTACATTAGCAATTAATTGACCTAAAATATAAGTTCTAATTAATGTATTAGAATTCCATGTGGAAAATAGTTTTCAAAAATAGAACTTTTAAAAACAAGCTATTAAAATTGTTTTGTAAAAATTTTCATTGAATTAGCTCAGTAGTGGAATTTCTCCCAAGACCTGAATTTTATCCACCATTTTTTCTCCACCTGGATAAAAGTACTGTGTGTATATAAAGGCCATGTTGATGTGATTATAAAATCATGTCAGACTAATGTCTTTTTCATACCTTTTCTGATTTTTGCCTTGAAGTCAGTTCATAAAGGATTAATGTAATTAATGTAGATTGAATAAAATATTGATAAACTATAATGACAGATCAAGTGCACATTTTAAACCTGTATAAGAGCAAGAGAATACTCCTACAAACCAAGGGGTTTTTTTGCTACTTATTGCTAACAGTGTATTTCCATTTCTCTTAAATGTTTGTGAAGCACATGGTTTTCCCTAGAGTTGCAGGGCTTATATTTAAAGGTTTCTACTTAGTTGTTTCTACACAACATCCTTTTAAAAATTATATTAGGTCACATCTAGGATTCAGTGCATGTATTTTAAGATTATAAATTATGGAAGGAAATAATCATTGTGCTTAAAAAGAGTCCATATTTAGGTGCGCACTTGGGTGGCTCAGTCAGTTGGGCTTCTGCCTTTAGCTTAGGTCATGATCCCCAGGTCCTGGGATGGAGCCCTATGTCAGGCTCCGGGCTTAGTGGGGAGTCTGCTTCTCCCTCTCCCTCTACCCCCTCACCCCCACCTTGTGTGCTCTTTCTCTTTCCATCTCAAGTAAATAAATAAAATCTTAAAAAAAAAAAATCCAGTCCATAGTTAGGACTTACTAAATGGAACCTTTTTCCCCTAGGCTTTTCAGATAATAAAAATTTTTATTGTGTAAAGGAGGAAGAGAATTTAGCATCTGCATTAGGATCATTTTTTCCTATATCCTATTAGCTAATTCCAAGATTGTTTAATATGGTATCCACCCATTTCATTTGGCTGCAACTTTTGCTTTCATGAAAGTAAGACTGATTGTTCTGAATTGCTGTGTATATGTGCTTTGGCACAGCATGAAGGTACCCTTAATAACATTGCATTGTCTTTAAAACAGCTTGCAGTTTTGACTACAAATAAAAGGGTGCGACAGGAGGGCATAGCAGATAATGGTTCTTTTTTCCGCCCTGAGTGTTTAACAAATCTGCTTTGTACTATGAGCCTTTTGTGTGCCCTTGGACTACCTACTGTATTTTCTGTATATTGTTCCTAGTCAACTAAAGTGTTTGCATATTTGTCACTGTAACTTTGACATGTCTACAGTTGATTTCTTTTGTGGAGGCAAGCACAACAAAGTGTGTGGAAAGAAGTGGGTGGCCTTGCCTCTCTTAGCATTTATTTTTTCACCTGCATGTTTAAGTTACCTGTCTGAATTATTTTGGGTGACTCTTGTCCTCCTAACGTTTGTTTACGTTGGTCTGTTTAGAAATTTGGGAATGGTCTTTAGTTTTAATCCTTTTCCTTTTTCAGTGCATAGTAATACTATCTGCTGTGTGTAATTTATTTTTAAACAAGAATTTTCTGTTGAAAAAGTTGCTGGCTATTTGAATAGCTCTGTCTTAGATTGCTAAGAGATTCTGTACTGACCATTAAGGAAGGGTATTATTTCTGTTCTGCTTTATCTTTTGTTAGGTAACTATGAAGTGACGAAGGAGGAGAAAAACAAATATCCATAATGTAGAAATCAGAAAAGCTTGCTTACTGCTTTGCAAGGTTATCTTTGAATCTTCTTTTTTTTTTTTTTTTTAAGATTTTATTTATATATTTTATAGAGATACAGTGAGACAGGGAACACAAGCAGAGGGAGTGGGAGAGGGAGAAGCAGGTTTCACACCGAGCAGGGAGCCCCCCATGCAGGGCTCCATCCCAGGACCATGGGATCATGAGCTGAGCCAAAGGCAGCCACTTAACAACTGAGCCATCCAGGTACCCCCATCTTTGAATCTTCTATTCCTCATTGGCCCCTTTAAGAGAAGAAGACTGACATTTAATGGCTTTCATGGCAGTCATATATGGTTAGCATTTATTCCTGTTTTGCTGATTCAGAAATGGAGAATCAGAGAAATAAGTATTCACCTAGAATTGCAGGCATATAACTTCTAATAGTACGACTCCAAAGCCAAAACTTTTTTTTCTAAGCGTATCATTTTATACTTGAAGTGGCTTATTTTTAGGATCAGTTTTACCCTTTGGGTGATCCACTTAGTAGCATAAAATATTTAATGCATAAAATAAATCAGAATTCAGTGATGCTTAAGGTATACTAAGAAACAAGAATAACTTGTCTTTAATTTCTTATGGAATTCACTGGTAATAGCCTTACCTTTAAAGGTACTGCTGCTGTAGTACTTTAGCATGGATTTTTATATTTGATTTTCACATTAAGGTTTTTTCATGTTTGGATTATAATTTTCATTTTATAGATGCTGAAACTGATTCAAGCTTGAGGTAAGTGCTAAGTATTGCTAGATATGAAGTTCAGGTTTCAGAAGAAACAGTGATTTACTATAAACAGAACCCAGTGATTTGGAATCAAGATACTTCAGGCAGTAGTCACAGTTCCTCCTTAGTTTCCTATCTTTAAAATGAAGAGGTTGAACCAGGTGATCTGTAAATGCCTCTTGAAATGCTCCAGAATGATTGTTTAAAAAGCCATAGGGTCCATGAACTTGAATGAGAAAAATGCTAGATACTTCTTTTTACTAATCTCTAACTGAAATTTACATTTCCTTTAAACCACAGCAAATTAGCAAGCAGTCCCTGTGGCTTTGTGAAATCACAGATACTTTTATCATCTTGCTGTTGTTGCAGATATCTTGAAAATATCATTTATGTTTATTGTAATTTGGAAGCTATGGTAGTTAATAGACTTGCCATTAGAACTTTTTTTTTAATATATTACAAAAGTAAGAATGTATTTTATACTATATGAATTTTTTTAAAAAAATGATAACTGTATTTTAATGTAATTGGATTTCTTGAGATGGGGTCCATGATCATAGGAGCAAGACTAATACAAAGCAAAGGTCAAGCAAAGCTTTATTTCGCCCCAGCACCAAGAATCAAACTGACCGGTCGGGGCCGTCTCTTACGGAGAGAGCAACCCTTCTCGGCCTCACAGACTTTCATAGAGCAAAGGCCATGTGGTTGAGCCTGGCCACACACAGGAGGTCAGTGAAAGAGAAAGTTGCATAGTCATGCTAGGTCACACCCGGGTGGCCAATTGAATTACAATTCACCCTATAGTAGCTATTTGAACTAACCTATCACCTTGGTCAGAATTGGCACCCAGGTTTGGCGCCCAAAAGGCGGGGCCCACATTCTTTGGTAGTTAGGGAGATAGTATGTGCACTTTACTGATTGGATGTCTCCACCTGGCCTGACTCATCCTTGTATTTGGGCTCTGTTATCAGGGACTGGTCGACCATATTTTACTGGTTTCCCAGACTTGCTTTTAAGTAAGTTCTTTGGGAGAGGGCGGGGGGGGGGCAGCGTCAGTTTAAGTTTTACTGCACAAACAACAAAATGTCTGTTTAACCGAGATGGAGTCGCTCAGGCTAAGTAGTCCCCTACACTTGGTGTGTATATGTTTGTGTGTTTTTGCTTTAAAAAAGTTAACAGGGGTACCTGGGTGTCTTGAGTCAGCTGAGTGTATGCCTTGGGCTCAGGTCATGATCCCAGGGTCCTGGGATTGAGCCCCACATCGGGCTTCCTGTTCAGTGAGGAGCCTGCTTCCCCCTCTTTCTCCCCTCCACCCCATCCTTGTGCTCTTTCACTCTCTTAAATAAATAAATAAGCAAAATCTTAAAAAAAAAGTTTATAGTTTTCATATACTGCCAAGGGTATTTATGGCATGAAAAGGGTTAAGTACGCTTGAACTGCATGTTCTCCTCAGTGACTGCAGGAGTTATATGGTTGATGTGAAAGAACTTTTGGATACTGCTTTATGGGAGAGACTGTATTTGGTGGTGGGGGGGGGGGAATCATCTCTATATCACTCTCTCAGGTTTCCGGATTGATGGATTATGTGATTTTTTTTCAGTAACACAGGGAAGCTAGATAGAACCAAAATGTCAATGATAGAAATAAACTTAAGATCCTCTCTATTTTGGGTATTCATTTTGCAGTAATTAAGTTTCTAAGTAGTTGTTCCATTTGAGGGATATAGGAAAAGACCTCTTCTTTGAGTTTATCTGCTCTTGATATTCCAAGCAAGGACTAGCTTGCCAAGAACAAAAGTTACCCACACAACACATGTACTGCACAAAATAGTTTTGAAACAGAAGATGAATTGGAAGTCTATATTACCTTAGAAACATTAGGATTATTAGGACATTTGCTGTTGAGTTTTTGTGGGTGAGAGAGAGTGCATTTGTATTTTGCTAGCCTTGTTTGTTTTGCTTGTTGGGCTCTTAGTAATGTCTGTATTAGTATGAGGAAGGAAATTCTTCATGTTAGTAAGAATCAGGAATATGCACAAAATTCAGTACTGTAATTGGAACACAAAGCCTGCTGGAGTTCTGTCCTGGAGTCTGTTTTTCCATTTGAAATGCATTTATCTTTGGGTAGGGTGGGATATGCATTCTCGAAGTTACAATGAGTTTCCAGATTCTTATCAGTCAGTATTAGGAGTGACTGTTTTTAATAGTGATAATGAGGCAGCTATTCCCAGGGGGAGACTTAGTCACTGACAAAATTGTCAGGACCCTGAAATAGTTTGGGAAAACTCGGGATGGAAATAGCAAGCTGTTTCAAAAACAAAACAAAAGACTCAAGCTTCTTTTTTTGGGGACAGTGAGCTGGGGTAGGTGGAGGTAGCAAGAAACTAGATGAACTTCCCTAAGTCTGCAGGCTATCTAGAAGCCAGAAGAGATTAGTATTATTTACCTAAAGCACTCTAGTGTGAACAAGAAGTTTTGAGTATCATAAGATTAAAGTGGTTAACAGCCATTAATCTGAAATTTTTTCTGTGTACATTGGCAAAAAGATTTTGAAGAAAAAAATTCTCTTGGTAGCAGCTTGTTCTAGTTGCCAGTTTGAGAAAAATTTGGTATTTTATGCCAGATATTTTACTGGTGTTAGGTGGGGTGTGTGTGAGGGGAGTCTGCATGATCCTGAGGCCACACTGATAGGCCAGCGTTTACTAATTAATAATGAAGACAAGATAATCTTTGTCATGATTAGGCAGGATGAAGATGAGAAATGTAGAACAGGTCTTTATATATGTCTAGCCTACCTTAATTTTAAGTGCAAAAGGAATCTTTTTCAGATTCGGATTTCTCCATGGCTCCCTGCCTGCCAACATAACAAGCTGTAAAACCTTGTTTAGTTTTCCTTAAATCCAGAAATGGTTCTATACCAAATCCAAACAAACCAAATCACTCTTAAGGGAATAAGTGAAAACATGTGTAGCTAGCTGCCTTGGCTGGCCTACATACGTTTGCAGATTGGCTTAGTTCTCTGTGCTAAGCAAATTCCTTCTTAAACATCCTGCGATGACCATGACCATTCGCGGCATTCATTGTGAAGGTGAACAGAGGATGTGACATTTATTTATCTGAACTGTGTTTCGCAAACTCTGACCATAATAACTTTTCTAGCTAGCTAGACAGCTGACAGCTAATAGCTGACCTGACAGCTATGTAAGACAGAATAAAATCAAATGCTCTCCAGTTGTGTTCAAATAAAACATGGTATATTACAATTTCTGTGTACTGAAAACTTTTAATTTAGTGTCAGGCATAGTTAAGGTATGAAAGAAATTAGATTTGTTGCCACCTTAAAGTCACATTCTAGAGTTAATTATGTTTATTTGAATTTTTCACAGAGTTAAGTGGAAAATCTCTTTCTGGTGTTTGGAAAGAATGTAGGCTTGCCTAGGGAAATCCACTGTGAGATATGGGATCATTTGGTATCAACTGCTGAGCTAACTGCCTTCTGGAAGGTAAACCACCACCTTTTCCTGAGTTGTGCCAGATTAGGTATCATGTGACCCAGCAGTATCCTTAACTAGTAGTTAGAGTTACAGATGATTTTGAATATTAGGTGGCGTGGGAAAACAAAGGCAAAAGAAAAATTAAATTTCCATAGCTCTTACAGCCCATAGACAGGTTCTTGAAACAGGCAGAGTGATATTCCTGTAGAAACTCAGCTGCCTTGATGTTATTATTTTGCTAAAGGGCAAAAAGGATTCTTAATGATGTTTTTTTTTTTTTTAAGATTTTATTTATTTGTCAGACGGAGATCACAAGTAGGCCAAGAAGCAGGCAGAGAGGAGCAAGCAGGCTGAGCAGAGAGCCCTATGTGGGGCTTGATCCCAGGACCCTGGGATCATTACCTGAGCCAAAGGCAGAGGCTTTAACCCACTGAGCCACCCAGGAGCCCTGGCAAAAGTGATTCTTAATCTTAGCCTGACCCCCCAGGATCCTTTAAGTCTACTTTAACATATAAAAATTCCTTTGGAAACTTCCTTTATCTCTACCTCCCAAGATATATTTTTGCAGGCATCCCCCAAGCATATGACCCACTGATAAAAATCTGAAGGGTCTCATGACAAGGTTTTATTAGATAGCAATAGATGGCCTTTTCCTAACAACAACTAGCCCCTTCAAGGTCCCGGAAACCTTACTTCCAAAATTCCTTAGAGACTTAAGCTATCCCTATCTCTCTCCGAACTTCAAAGTATATAATCAGCCTCTCCTCATGACCCCAGTGCAGCTCTTCCTGCACATGGATCCTGTCCCCATACTTTAATAAAACCGCCTTTTTGCTCCAAAGACATTTCAAGAATTCCTTCTTGGCCATTGGTTTCAAACCTTAACATCTTTCCTACATCATTAGACAGTAGTAAGATGCTTAACTTTTTATATTTTTTGTAGAAAGTTTGGAAAAACTACAACAAATGGAAGGAGAAATTTGAGAAAACTTGTAATATGAAAGGGGAGTCATGATCTAAAACATTCTGAAGTTTTTCTGCTTGTTTTTCTCATGTTTTTATTTTGTATTTTTTATTAAAGTTTTAAATGTGCATAATGATGTAATAGCTTTATAAGATGTGTTTTGAAAGGCAGCAGTTCTCCTCCCACTTCATACCCACTCTCCCTCTCTAGAGGCATACGTTTTAATTTCTTGCAGCGGATTCTTTTTGTATTTATCTCTGTGTTCCTGTAGAGGAGGAAGATTTTTTTTCCTACTACCCTTCTAGGTTCTCCACCTGGGGCCCTGTAAGTTGAACTGACAAAAGACAGATTAACAAGAGAAAAGCATACAAATTTATTTAATAAAAGGTTTATATGACACAGGAGGCTTCATAAGGAAATGAAGACCTAAAGAAATAGTTAAGCCTGAGTATTTTTATACTACATTTGATGGAAGAGTGGAATGTCATAAAAATGTGATCGTATTGAAGAGTATAAACTAAGGGTATTAAACTAGAGAAACTTAGCAAAGCCATTTCCTTTGGCTTTCTGTCTGTATCCCTCCATCTTCACAGAAAGGGATGTTTCTTTCCTCCAGGTATAGGAAGGACATCTCTTACTTGAAGATCTTAGGCCCTGCTTCAGGAGAGAAGGGAAGGTCAGAAAGTCCTTGCTGCACCTGCTCTTTCTCACATTTCTTCAGTTTAAAATACTCAGTATGCCAAGGCACCATATTTGGGGGTAGCAGGTTCTGAATAAAACAGCATGTTTGTATTCTGATTTCTTGATTTCTCAGCTTTAGACAGTATTTCTTGATTTCCCATTCTGCCAGGGTTTAGTTCTTCTTTGACTTCCCCAGATACCCTTTTTACTTTTTCTTCTCTGGTCCTAATGTAGTTGTTTATAACTTGGGTTAAATTGATATTCAGTGTGTACACAGTTAAGACAGAACATGTGGGGTGCTGGGGTGGCTCAGTTCATTAAGTGTCTGCCTTTGGCTGGCTTCATGATCTTAGCATCCTAGGAGCTTAGCCCCTCATTAGGGTGTGGGGGGGTCCCTGCTCAGCACAGAGTCTATTTCTCCCTCCCCCTTTGCTCCTGCCCTCCCCCACCCCTGGCTCATGCACACATGCACACACCACACACTGTCTCTCTCAAATAAATAAAATCTTAAAAAACAAAAAATTGAACATGCTATTCACAGTTAAGCCACAGAGTAATCTATGAAAATTTGTACTTTTCTATACAACTTTTGGGTTTCCCTGAAATTTTAATTTTTTTTTTTGTTATTATTTACATTTAATTTGAAACTACTCACTAATGTAGTTCAGATTGTATCTTGTCCATATTTTCTTTCAGGAAGTTCTGACACTTCAGACATTCACTTAGTTTACCGTATTCTTAAGGATGTGCTTCCATCTGGAGTGGTTGCCACTATTTTTATGCACAGCTCTTATCCTGGGACTTCCTCACCAGCGTCTTGGGTTTACATCTTACCTCTTTGTGTTGGATTTCTTGTTTTCTAGATCTCCTGTTTTCCTGTTTATTGGTTTATGCTTTTATTTTGGCAGAATATATTCTGATATGTTAGGTTCCTGATAATTTATGTGATTGGTTCTTTTCTTTGTTTCTCAGTGTTGGAAATTGCACGGTAAGGTGACTTAGTGTGAGTTTGGTTCTGTTCATTGTGCTGAGTACTGGATGAACCCTTTAAATCAGGGAACTACTTTGTTCATGACTTTCTCCCCACTCTCTTTATTTAAATTCATTTAATTACTCTCTACACCCAGCGTGGGGCTCAGACTTATGACCTCCAGATCAAGAATTGCATGCATGCTCGGGTGCGTGGGTGGCGTACTGGGTTAAGCTTCTGCCTTCGGCTCAGGTCATGATCTCAGGCTCCTGGGATCAAGCCCCCCATCTGGCCCTCTCCTCAACAGGGAGCCTGCTTCCCCTCTCTCTCTGCCTGCCTCTCTGCCTACTTGTGATCTCTCTCTCTCTGTCAGATTAGTAAAAAAAAAATCTTAAAAAAAAAAAATGAAAAGAATTGCATGCTCATGGGACGCATGAGTGGCTCAGTCCATTAAGCATCTGCCTTTGGCTCAGGTCATGATCCCAGAGTCCTGCGATCGAGTCCTGCATTGGGCTTCTTGCCAAGTGGGGAGCCTGCTTCTCTCTAGGCCTGCCACTTGTGCTCACTGTTATGCATTTGCACTCTCTCTCTCTGACAAATAAATAATATCTTTAAAAAATTTGCATGTTCTTCCAGCTGAGCTAGCCAGGCACCCCAATTTTCTCCCCTACTTTTTCCTTTTTTTCCCTCTTATTTTCTCTTGAACTCTGTTACTCAGGTATTGGACTTGCTGAATTGATCTTCCAGTCTTGTTTTGCTATTCTAATGAGTTTTTCATTTTGGCTATTGCATTTTTTAATTACCAAGAAGGCATGGTTTTGCTCACTTTCACTTAGTTTTTCTTTTCTTTTCTTTTTAAAGCTTACTGTTCTTTACATTTGTGATACTTTCTTTTATGTTTCTGAAAATATTCATGCTGTCTTTTTCCCCAGAGTTTTCTTCTGTTTGCATAAACTCTGTAAGGACTAGCTCTGTAATTTGCAGGGCCAAGTACAGAGTGACTGTGTCGGTCATTTATTGAAGAATTTCAAGACAATAACAGTAAAGAATTAAACCTAACACAGAGCTCTTCTAAGTGCGGGGCACTCTGACTGTGTAGGTCACACACCTATGAAGCTGACCCTGCTCTCCCTTCCAAATTGGTTTTTCTGTTTCATCTTTTTTATGCCAGAGAGGCCTTACAGTTCTTGGCTTTTGCTGATATTTAGTAGTGGGATCTTAGAAAGCTGATTGGAAGCTCTGAATATGTAGTAGGACTTAGCAGTTGTCAGCTTCACCATAGGAAGATCTGGCCAAACAAATTTTTTTTTTTTTTTTAAAGATTTTATGTATTGGGGTGCCTGGGTGGCTCAGTGGGTTAAGCCGCTGCCTTCGGCTCAGGTCATGATCTCAGGGTCCTGGGATCGAGTCCCGCATCGGGCTCTCTGCTTAGCAGGGAGCCTGCTTTCTCCTCTCTCTCTTTGCCTGCCTTTCTGCCTACTTGTGATCTCTCTCTGTCAAATAAATACATAAAATCTTTAAAAAAAAAAGATTTTATGTATTTATTTGTCAGAGAAGGAGAATAAAAGCGAGAGTGAGAGAGGGAGAGAAGAGAGAAAGCCTTTTGGGAAAGGGTATTGATGGGGGAGCTAGGGTTGGTGACTAGTATTGGCAAATCAGAGACAATTCTTAAATTTTTAGGAACTTTGTGAGTCATTTGCTAAATGTAACAGTTACTAAAGATTAAACAAACTTAAAATGAAATATTATATTAATCACATCAGTAATACTAAAAATTCACCACCTCCTAATTATTTTTTTACATTTTGTTATTATGGAAGCTCTTGGTGTTATTTACATCTAATTTATATGGTGGAAATACTGTTTAATGATAGGTTACCATGCATTGTCTTCTGAACTCTGCCTATAGCGGTATTTTTTAGCTTGAAGCAGCCATGGTAAGAGTATTTATACCATAAAAATTTTAGCAGATATTACAAATAACTCCCCTTGTTCCTCCCCTGACACCCCTGCTCCCCCCAGGTAGTTGTTAAACATTTACTTTTACCAACACAGTGTGGATAGGGATCTAGTACATATATTAACTTAAACTGCCTTCATCTTATCTGGTGATTCCTTGGTCCATATAACTCTTTGTTTTAACTCTCTTTAGATTACCTTCAGCCTGTTTTAAGAGTGAAGGAAGGGCATTTGCCTGCCTGTCTGAAAGACTGCATCTGGGAATTTCATTTTAGGAAGATTTTCTGTTAACCCTTCCCATTTTATCTTGCTTATCCTTTTGGGGGAGTGTTCCCTGATGCTTACCTTAGGATTCAGTTTTCTTGGGTCTTTGAGTCCTTTACCTTTTAGCCATTTATATTTCAGCTTTCCAAAATGTGTGGCTATAATCTCTAGTACTCTTTGTACCTTTGGGTTTGTATCTTAAAAAAAAAACAACCAAACAAAACACTACACTACAATACAATACATAGGTGTTTGGGGAAGGATCAGCAAATAGTGTTGTGTGTTTAGTCCACCATCTGGTATTACCCAGAAGTCTGGGATATAATTCTTGAAATAAATAGGTACATAACCTTAGCAATTTAAGGGTGTTCTGAATAGGCTTAGCCAATCCCCTGCTGGTTTGCAAGTCCTATAAATACAGTCAGGAAATAATTCTTCTGATTCTAGGAGATTTTTTCTTTTCATAAAGCAGGAAGTAACTATAAGTAGGTATTAAATCAGATGACTTGCTGTTAGGTTTTTATGTGGATGTGTGGGGGCGTAAGGAAACACATAGTGCAGTATCAGGTCACATAGTTTGGTTTGAGGGTACTTAATCATCCTACGTCTATAGTGATTCCGGTTGTCCTTCAGTGGCTCGATCTGGTGACCCTGGTCTTCTAATCCACTCTGAAGCAGGCAGACATTGATTACTCCATCATCTAGTGAGTCTTCTAATCTTAAGACTCTGTCTCCACTTGTAACCTCTTCTGCTCAAATTCAGTGCCCTTTCCCCACATTAGATTTGATGTAATTGGGTTGGTTGGACTCTCCTTTCCTTTAATTTCATACCAGGCCACTTCATAGTCCATTGAGATCCCCCCTTGTCTACTGATGGTTACCTTTGGAGAAGGTCAGAGTAGGAATGTCATAGGGTACCAGGGTAGTAGCTCAAGTAAAAACAATTGCCTGTAATCTCTAAGAAAGAGAATGTGGGCCACTCTAGCATTTAAGATACCTGAAAGGTTTTAGCTGTGGATAAAAAGAATAAATATGTAACAGGATATAAATACAGGAGTATCCAGTTGATAAATTAAGCATTTCTGGGGCGCCTGGGCGGCTCAGTTGGTTAAGCGTCTGCCTTTGGCTCAGGTGATGATCCCAGGGTGCTGGGGTTCAGTCCTGCTTTGGGCTCCTTGCTCAGCGGGAGCCTGCTTCCCTCCCACCCCTCACCTGCCTGTGCTTGCTCCCTCCCTGTCTTGCTCATTCTCTCAAATAATTAAAATCTTTAAAAAAAACCCCAAAACATTTCTGCAAAAAGGGCATCTGGCAACCACTGCTTATTGCTCCTTTTTCTTGTCTCTACGTTCTTCACCACCTTTTGTGTTTTAATTAGAGGGTTTTGTTTTTGGTTTTTAAATCCAGGTCAGACTCTTCATATGTGCTAATGGCTTTTTTTCTTTCTTTCTTTCTTTTAGATTTTATTTATTTATTTGACAGATAGAGACCACACGTAGGCAGAGAGGCAGGCAGAGAGAGAGGGGGAAGCAGGCTTCGTGCTGAGCAGAGAGCCCGATGCGGGGCTTGATCCCAGGACCCTGAGATCATGACCTGAGCGGAAGGCAGGGGCTTTAACCCACTGAGCCACCCAGGCGCCCTGGCTTTTTCTTTTTGTTTGGTTGCATTTTTAAAAATAGTTTGTTAGGGGCACCTGGGTGGCTCAGTGGGTTAAAGCCCCTGCCTTCGGCTCAGGTCATGATTCCAGAGTCCTGGAATCGAGCCCCACATCGGGCTCTGCTCCGCAGGGAGCCTGCTTCCTCCTCTCTGCCTGCCTCTCTGCCTACTTGTGATCTCTATCTGTCAAATAAATAAAATCTTAAAAAAAAAAAAAATCGTTTGTAATTTCTGATCTCCTGCCTAGGAAGAAATGCATCTCTTTCTCAGGATTGGTCGAGAGGATTAGGTTAGGTTTTTTTCCATATGTTATGTGCTCAGGACCAAAATTCTATGGAGAGCCTGAAAAGCTTTTTTTTTCCCATGTTTTGAACTTTATTCACTTAAAAAAACTTACATGAGTCTAACTATTAAATCATCACCACGTTTTTAACAAATCACCGTAGGTGAAAACAATAGAATACTGTGAAATTGGGACTGTCTTGAGATACTTAGGTCCTGTGACTAGTATGCATACCATACTTACCACACCATAAATGCAAGCCCTCAGAAATGGACTTGGGTTTACCTTGGTGTTGCCCACATCATGCATGTGAAATAGGAAATCTATAAATGAGGGACCTTGTCTGCATGGTGTGGGGAGAATTATGGTAGCACTGTGGTAGATTTAAGAAAAACTCACTCGGTAGTAGGCTTTGTCAAGATGACAGTGATTGCCTGCTGACCAGCAACCTCAGAAGAGCTCCTTTCCTCAGCCGTAGATGGTAAAGCAGCGAGCCTTAAGGTATAACTGAGCTGCTGCCACACTGCTCAGATTTTGAAATGTCCTAAGCCAAGTGGTAGGGTGAACTTTTCACCAAATTTATCAGCAGTTTCTTTTTTCTGCCTCCTTTCACTTAGGGGACACTTAAGTAAGTTTTAAGGTGAGAAAGTTTAAAAAATTTTTATGTACAGTCATGGTCTTTATTAAAACTTGTTAAAACTGGCTTGCTGTGAAAATAGCAGATGGCTGTGATAAAATGGGAACACGTCTAAAAAGAAACCAATGCAGATTAAGGCATAATTAAAAATATCTTTTATATGATTCACTAAAATGTTTTTCTTTTGGTCTGTTAATATTGTGTCCTCTTTTTATTCATCTTTGACAAAACCACGGAATTTTTAAAAGGACAGAAAATGACTAGTGAAGGCTTTGAAATTTCTTCTTTTAGAGATTTTTAGGACTTGGACTTTCCAAAGTCAAAGAATCTTGAAAATAAGACAGTTACTTTTAAGAGCAAGGCTGATACTGTTTTTTTTGCTTTTTTTTCTTCAGTGAGTTGTCAAAATATGGGTTACTTATCAGGAATACCTGGTCCTCTTGTAATACAAGGAATATCAGAAAGATTTTATCTACCGATGCCTTAAAATGACAAAAGTTTTACATATATCCCTTACTTCTCCTCCCACTAAAAAGAATAGGTATTTTCCTTTATTTCCTTTGCACCATTGCCCAAAGTAGGTATATATGACCTTTTGGAGGGATAGCTTGTGACATTTCTAACTGGTCCCAGTGCTTACCTCAGTGCCAAGACCCAGTAGGTGTTTAACATTCATTGAATGAAATGAAGCAATACTGATTCCAATCTGGTGTGTCTCCTATCCATTCTCTATAAAGCTGCACCAGGGATCTGTCAAAAATACTGAACCAACCATGCTACTTCCCCTTAAAAATCCTTTAGTGTCCCTCACCTACTTAAAGTTTGCCTCTCAGACTTTTTTCCTTCTTAAATTGTTTTTGGTATTATAAAATCAGTGTATATACTGTGGTCAGAAACCCAAACATTGAAAATAGATTTAAAAAAAAATGTCCCTAACTCGCCTCCCAACTGACCAGTTTGCTGGACATTAATGTATTTGCAAATTACACATAGTCTTTTCAGTTTTGTTTTACGCCAATAGAATTATACGAAAATACTGTCCCCTTTTTCCTTCTTCCTTTCCATTGGTTGGGTGAAGTTTTTAATATCATGGAAATTAATCCTTTGTATATATTACAAATACTATTCTCCTAGTCTTTTGCTTATGTTTTAACTTTATGGTGTCTTCTCCACAAATAAATATTTAGAATTAGTATTTAGTCAGATATGTCAGTATTTTGTATATTTAAGGAACGAGGAGTTACTTCCCACTAAGAATTTAGAATCATTCATATTTGTCAGAATTGGATTTTACTTTTTTTTAAAGTAGGCTCCACTCGGGGCATGAACTCACAACCCTGAGATGGAGACCTGGGCTGAGATCAAGAATTGGACACTTAACTGACTGAACCACCTAGGCACCCTTGGATTTTACATTTTACTCATTCTGGCACTTGTAAGTTTTTATGATGAAGTAGGCATCTACGTTTCACTCAGATATCCAATTTTCTCAGTCTATTCAAACATCCTGCTTTAGTCATTTAGAATGTTGTTTTCTTGATCTATTTATTTCTGATCTCTATGCTGTTTTGATTACTCTAGCTTTTATGTATGTTTTGGGAATTTTATTTTTCCCACCACAAATCTTATTGACTGTTCTCTTTTAAAATTTAGATATAAATTCCATGCCATAAGATTTGCCTTTTAAGAGTATACAGTTCACTGGTGTTTAGTATAGTCACAAAGTTGTGGAACCATCACCTAATTTCCATAACCCCTTAGAAGAAACTTCACACCTGTCACTCCCTAACCTCCGACCCCTTGTCCCCACTTTCCAACAAACCCCTAGGCGACCATTAATCTACTTTCTGTCTCTGTAGGTTTCCTATTCTGGACATTTCCTGCATATGGATCATAAAATATGGGATCTTTTGTGTCTAGATTCTTTCACTTAACATACTGTTTTCAAAGTTCATCCATGTTGTAGTATTGTGATGAGCATGCTGTGAAGGTGCCCTCAGAAGCTGTGTCTTTATTCACTCAGGAAGCAGGGTTAACATAATTATAAAGCAGGTTTAGGATTCCAAACTCAATGACATTTCATCACATGATTCACTTGGCTTCTTACAGGGCACACAAAGCAGAACACAAGTCACACAACAAACATGATAACACAGGGGGCAGGGAGTTAACAAACCAAATGAGAAGTCTGCCTGAGCAGTCAGTCCGTGAGCACACAGTTGAGGTAAGTAAGGCCTCTGTCCTGTCTGGGTCAGCCCTTGGCACTTACTGCTTACAGTGTTCAAGGAGTGAATGATCTCAGTTTGAAGGTCAGTCAGGCAGAGCCTTTGGTGGCAAATGCCTTTTTTAAGTGATCAGACATAGAAGGGTCAATGTCTGAAGAATCTGACAGTTTGCTGCAAAAATTCTCTCTTTTTAAAGGGATTTAATCAATTTTGGACCCTGCAGATCTCCTCTGCTTCTGCTCGTTATCAGTTCTGGGGTGGTGTTAACTGGTACTTTTCTTGGTGATACCTCATAGCTATAGTACCCTTATCTGCTTGTGACGTTGCTTGACACAGTCCCCTGGTTGATACAAGTGACTCCATCTTGCTTTCTCCTGAGGGGTGGGCAGAGGGAGAGAGAGAGAATCTCAAGCAGACTCCCTGCTGAATGCAGAGCCCAACATGTGCCTTGCTCTCATGACCCTGCGATCATGACCTGAGCCAGAATCAAGAGTTGAATGCTTAAATGACTGAGCCACCCAGGTGCTCCCATCTTGCTCTCTACAAGTGCTTGTACCATCACTTTATTAATCTGTTGTATACAGATACCGTAGTTTATCCAGTCATCCACTGATGGACATCTGGTTTGTTTTCACCTTTCACTTTTTACCTGTTTTAAATAGTGCTGCTATAAAGTTTGTGTACAACTGTTTGGGTGTCTTGTCTTCAGTTCTTTGGAGGTATATCCCTAGGAATAGAGTTGTTGGAACATGTGGTAATTCTTTGTTTAGTGTTTTTTGTTTGATTTTATATTTTGATCTTTTGTCTGGTAAGTTTTTGAACTATTAGACCAAGTAATATTTAATTTGATTTTTAACAGGAAAACCCCATAACCTGTAGTTTGCAAATAAGGAGAGATTTTTGTCTCTTCCCTTTGAATATTTTAGTTTCTGTTTTTTGGTAATGTGCTGGCTGGCATCTTTGTTTTGTTCCTGGATATAGGATGGGAATCTTTTTAATATTTTGCTATTGGATATGCTGTGTTCTATAAATTTATGTTAGTTTCCTTTTATTAAGGTCAAGTTTTCCTGTTTGGTAAGAATTTTTTGAAAATCAGGAATAGGCGCTGCATTGTTTCCTTTTAGGAATTTATTGCACTGTAGCATCTTTCCTTCAAACTGCTAATGGTTCAGGAGCATTGGGCTTGTACTACTTGGTTGACACCTGGTCAAGTGGATTTTTCTTCCCTTCCAGACTGATGGTTGTTACACATACACAAAACTCATTGTAGGAGATTAGTAGGAGACTAATGCAAGTGAGAAAACTAATGTGTTTTGTGTATGTGTGACCAATCTGAAAAACAGTCTAAGAACCTCTGTTCTGGAAAATCTGTAGCAGCGGCAAGTTCAGCAATGGTATAGAGCTGTTCATGTTAGAATATAGTCCAACATTTATTTCCTTCAGTCCATTTATTTCGCTCATTTTTTCCTGTAAACTAAGCAATTTAAAATCTTGCTATTCAGAATCAAGAAACACACTCCTTTTAAGTGTTTATAAATATATTCCATAATTGGTTCTACTGCTCCTCTCACCTTGTTCCTGATAAAAAACAAAGCTACAAAATACTTTGAAATTTTTTTTTTTTTTTGGTTAACAACCAGTGATTTCATTTATTTTATTTGATAGACAGAGATCACAAGTAGGCAGAGAGGCAGGCAGAGAGAGAGGGGGAAGCAGGCTCCCCGCCAAGCAGAGAGCCCGATGTGGGGCTCGATCCCAGGACCCTGAGATCATAACCTGAGATGAAGGCAGAGGCTTAAACCACTGAGCCACCCAGGTGCCCCAAAATGCTTTGAATTTTAAGCAAGTGGCAAATTGTCTCTGTTCACAGGGTGCTCATCACCATAGTAACAAGAAGCCAACTCATTTTTGAAGTGGGGCAGGATGCTGGTCCATCGCTTTTCAGAAGGACCTAAGACAATCCAAATACCTTTTTGTAGATTAAACAACAGGCCTGCTCAAGGTGTGTCTAAATATCTTCAGCAAACACAAGTCACAGATGAAATAGTTTGTAGAGGAAGTAAAATCCCCACTTAAGGTTCTGTCACATTGCAAAGATGTGACAGAACAAATCTAGATGGGCTTTACTTTCTGCCTGATAATTATCAAGTGGCTTCCTCTTAAGGCTTATTAATGCACCCTTCACCTCCATGTCATACATGTTGAAGACAGCTGGTAGGGAAGGTCAGGGGGACTTAGGGAATTAAATGAGGCAAAGGTAAAAAGTGAGTTTTAGATTGGCCCAAATTGTGTGGGCAAGGGTCAAAGATGTAATCTTTGAAAATTTAATTTACGTGGTTAGATTTTGAATTGCCTTGTGTTAGATCTTGCTATGGAGAAAGGTTATTTGGGATCTGAATCTCAGAGATTTTCCTTAAGTATGTTTAAAGCTGTATTTAAAGCTTAGTTCTGGGGAGAGGGTTGGTGGAGAGAGAAAAATAGATCAGGATTTGAGATTTGTCACCTGAAACATCTACCATGACTTTTGGAGGGTGTCAGAAAACAAAACCAAATTTTCAGGTAGCTAGTAAAATATAGAGGACTATCTAATCCTTTAGATTATGAATAGAATTAGAGAGTTCAGGTAAATCAAAATATAATCTATTGAAGGGAGTCTGGCTGGTTCAGTTGGTATAGCATGCGACTCTTGATCTTTGGGGTTATGAGTTTGAGCTCCATGTTGGGTGTAGAGATTACTTAAGGATAAAATCTTAAAAAAAAAAAATCCATTTTGGACTAGCCAAATAATATGGATAGTGATGGCAAATAAAGCATTTTTAAAAAAGTAAACCACTGTACCCATCATGGGGCTCGACATCTTGACTCCAAGATCAACAATCACATGCTCTACTGACTGAGCCAGTCAGGTGCCCCTAAAAAAGCACAAGTTTAATAAATTACTATCAGGAAAACCGGCACGAAACACTCCTACTTATACAAACTCTGGGGACATTTTGATGTTTAGAACATTGAAGTTCTCCTGAAACAATTGGTGAGATTTTTATTCAACAAGTTTTGTCTATAATATACTCTTTTAGGCCTCATAAAGCAGTGAACAGAAGTCTTCTTGAGCTGATACTCAGTCAGAGGAAGATGCACCAACATGGATACATGTCAGGAGGGAGGGAGCAGTTGTTGCAGAGAATGTAAAGAAAGGATAAAAGGAATAGGAATGTGGGGACTAGCACTTCTTTATGTGGATATTCAAGGGGTGCCTCTCTGAGAAGATGACCCTTGAGCAGAAAGATGGAAATAGTCAGTGATACAGTAAATACCTGGGTGTTAAAAAACAAAATTCATCCAAATAAATTTGAAGATCTACTTGGCTTTATTAAGTGATTCATGAATCCGCAGCATCCCACGTAGTAAGTAAAGGAGAGCTCCAAGGATATGTACAAAATGGAAGGTTTTTATAGGAAGAAGGGTGGAGCAAGAAGGTTATTAGAAAAAAAAAGGGGGGGGGGTTTGGGCTAGATCCCTTCCCTTAAAGGGAAGGGCAAGGGGTCTGATTATGCTGATTACTCCATCTTCCATTGGGGGACTGGAGTGGGTCCTTGTGACAGATTACTTCATTTCTCCTAATCAGAAAATTCCTGACTGACTGGATAAGACTGCATTTCTAGGGGAGGTCGATACTGCAGTTAGGTCAGGTATTACTTCATTTGGTGACTGACTTCGCCTAGCCCAAGTGATGCCATTTTGGGCCTGTGGTTTTATTTTTAATAGGGGTTTGGTGCAGAAGAAAATGATAGATGGAATTTCCCTTTTCCTTTATGGGATTACACTGGCTGCTGGGTTTGAGAGTGGACCAGCAGGAGTAGAATTGAGAGAACTAGTGCAGGCAAGAAATCATGGTGGCTTAGAACAGAATGGTAGTGGAGGTGGTGGCTGGTACAAGTTGACCCTTGAACAACATGGGTGTGAACTGCATGGGTCTGCTTATGTTATTTTTATAGTACAGCACTGTAGATGTATTTTCCCAATATTTTCTTTTCTCTAGCTTTATTCTAAGAATACAGTATGTAATACATACACAAAATATGTGTTAAACAGCTGTTTGTTATTGGTAAGGCTTCTGGTCAACAGTAAGCTGCTAAGTTTTGGAGGAGTCAAAAGTTATACTTAGATTTTTGACTGTATAGAGAGGGGAGGTTGTCTGTGCCCCTAATCTCCCTCATTGTTAAAGGGTCAGCTGTAGTTGGAGTCTGAGTATATTTTAGAAGGAAGAGCCAATGGGAATTCCTGGTGTGGTTTGTGAGAGAAAAATGCGGTCAGGGATGACTCAAGGATTTTGGCTTTGGAAATTGGAAAAATAGGGTTGCTGTTCACCAAAATGGGGAGGACCGAGGAAGGGTGGTGTGGAATGTGCACAGGGAATCAGGATTTTGATTTTGGACATGTCAAGTTTGAGACATCCAGGTGGAGATTTAATAATACACAAACCTGGAGGTCTGGCCTCTTGGGCTGGCCCCTTAGTGCACATTTAGGTTGTATTTAGAGCCATTAGACTTGGATGGAACACTTTGCCAGTTTCTGGTCTGTCTGAGGAGCCCTGGAACATCTTAGTGAATTCACATGTGTTGCTGCAAAGTATTCTAAAATTTCTAAGGGAACAGTATGGATGGTGTGTAGACTTGACATGTATTTAAAAAAATTTTTTTAAAAGATGTTTGACATGTGTGCTTGTGTTTTTTATATTTCTGTATTTCTATATAAGCTGAGTGCAATTTTTTGTTTAAGATTTTATTTACTTATTTGAGAAAGCGAGCACAAGTGATGGGAGGGGCAGAGGGAGAAGGAGAAGAAGACTCCCCACTCATCAGGGAGCCAATGTGGGGCTTGATCCCAGTAGCCCCCAGATCATGACGTGAGCTGAAGTCAGATGCCTAACCAACTGAGCCACCCAGGTACTCTCTGAGTGCAGTTTTGAATGTACACTTAGTGTTTCTAATAAAAGCAAACACAAAATTCACATTTTATTAAAACTGTTTCCCAATCAATCAGCCCCATATGGGGAACTGATTGTACTTAATTAGAAATTTCGGGAGGGTGGGGTAGAGAATTTGCCCTGAAAACTATAGAGAATCACTGCATGGCAGCCCAGGAAAGGGCTGTTGGAGATTTGTGCAAAGTGTCTTTAAGAAGCAGTTTATTTCTAAAATTGATGCATATTTTGAATTTTTCTCTTGTATTCTCTTCCCATTCTTAACATTAGAAATGTTTTTAAAATTAATTCCATGGAATAACATTTACTGCAAGAATGAATGTTCCAGTATGTTCTTCTCTTTAAAGTCAGTATACTATTCAGTTTTAAAATGTGAAGACTCAAAATTTGGGAGAGCTGGATGGTAATGGATGTAGTCAGGCATCTTTAGAAGGAACGTTCATCTAGGGGTGCCTAGGTGGCTCGGTCGGTTAAGTGTCTGAGCTCTTGGTTTTGGCTTAGGTCATGATCTCAGCCCCATGGGGCTGTGTGCTTGAGATTCTCTTTCTCCCTTTCCACTGCCCCTCCTGTCCCCTCGCTCTCAAATAAATAAATCTTTTTTTTTTTTTTTTTTTGAGAGAGAGCATGAGCAAGGAGAAGGTCAGAGGGAGAAGCAGACTCCCCATGGAGCTGGGAACCCGATGGGGTTCTCTGGACTCCAGGATCATGACCTGAGCTGAAGGCAGTCATCCAACCAACTGAGCCACCCAGGCGTCCCCAAATAAATAAATCTTAAAAAAAAAAAAAAAAGAAAGAAAGAACATGGTCTCGTTAAATTAGCAGCTGAAGAGATTTAGAACAATTAAGGGAATTAGCTCAAGCTCAGAAGATTATGAATACCTAGGAAGTTAAAATCCATTTGACCGTATTACAAGAAAGTATTTAATAAACCGAAGTTGATGAGGCTTTAAGGAGGAGCTTAAAAAAATTGTAAGCTATGCTTGTTCTGCCTTTAGGAAGGGGTGGAGGTCCTGAATTTTCTTGTGTTGAGGAAGTTCTTTTTTAAATTTTTTTAAAAATTTTATTTATTTGTCAGAGAGAGGGCACAGGTGAGAGCGCAGGCAGAGGGAGAAGCAGACTCCCTGCTGAGCAAGGAGATGGATGCGAGACTCATCCCACCTGGTATCCTGACCTGAGCTGAAGGCAGACACCTGACTAAGCACCCAGGCGTCCCAAGTTCTTTGGTTCTTAAGGGGGTATAATTAGTCATGAGTCAAAAACTGTATGTACATGAGGATTCATCATTACCTGGTTGAATTATTCCTTAGGTTATTTTTCTTTCTTTGCTTTTTTCACTTGTAACCCAAATCTTCTGATTTAATAATATTGGGACCAGGAGAGGAGACACATATGAATGAAGGACTCAGGTACTCCAATTTCTGAAATTGGAATTTTGATCCTCATTATGACTTAATAAATCTACACTAATTTTTAGTATAAGCTAACCTTTAGAGCCTTGTCAGCTCAAGAGTTCGGTGATAAAATTGGGTTTTCTGGTCCTGTCTAAAGACATGGCTAGATGGTCATCTCATGGTTCTTTGATAATTCCCAGAGTAAGGAGGATTCTTTTCAGGAAACCAAATAAACATTACACTTTCTTTGTTTCTGTTTTATTTTGAGCATGAAATAACAAGATTGGATGATTTTTTTTTTTTTTTTTTTTTTTAAAGATTTTATTTATTTATTTGACAGACAGAGTTCACAAGGAGGCAGAGAGGCAGGCAGAGAGAGAGAGGGGGAAGCAGGCTCCTGCTGAGCGGAGAGCCCGATGTGGGGCTCGATCCCAGGACCCTGGAATCATGACCTGAGCCGAAAGCAGAGGCTTTAACCCACTGAGCCACCCAGGTGCCCCAAGATTGGATGATCTTAAAGGATGTTTAATCAAGTTTTAAATTTCTTGATGCCTTTGAATTGCTTCCTTTCTAAAATTTTAACATAATTCTATTCAGTATTATTTTGGATACTCACTGAATTTTTCTGTTACTGGATTTGTGGGATATGGGTAGAAATGTGATAGTGGAATAGGATTAAAATACCTGTGCAACTTTTATTTAGAAAAGGCATTTTGGGACTTAAGTCTTTGTTTAAGACCCAAAAGAAAGTTTACAATAATTTGATTTTCTGATAAAATTTGCCTTTTGAGCCTTCCCATTTCCTTTTTTCTAGGGCCATGCTTGAAAAATGTTAATTTTAATACTGCCTTTTTTTTTTTTTTTTTTTTTTTTTTTTTT